>NC_056741.1:450811030-450841030 GCF_019279795.1 Protopterus annectens | reverse complement strand
TGTGAATAACTGTGGGAATGTTTAATGCTTCTCGTCATTTGAGTTTATACATTTCTGCCCATTCAAAACACTGCCTAACCAAAAAGTTGATGGCTACTGATAGGAGCCTAACATTTTTGACAAATTTAGTCTAATTTCTAACAACAATGTGCCCTAAGAACAAGTGGTTGTTTGGCCTTCATGATGTAGGATTAGAGTCATCTTCTGGGAGAGTCTGTAATGTGTGGGCTGTGATACTTCCATCACCTAGACAAAGCAAACATCATATACCCAAAGAACATTGCAATTAGTCATGTGATTCTTCATTATGGAAGTTTCCAGATGGCTACTTCATTTCTCTCTGCTTCATTTAATTTGGCAGACTTTGCAAAGAACTCAAGTCACAATGGCATATTTTGTTTTTCATATACATACACCGAGCCTTACCATCAGGAAACATAAGAGTTTTCTATTCCCACATTTGGGGGGGGGGGCATGAATTATTTCATGTACCAGATAAGAACATTACTTTATGGTGACAAGGAAGTAACTATCCACTCTAATGAGGCTAGTCTAAGTGCAGCGTCATTTCCAACGATGATGTCATAGTAGCAACACAAAGCTGACTTTAATAATTGCTAAGTGTTTGGTGTCACTCTAAGGGGGTACAATACTTGTATGCCTGGCAGGATATGTGAGACAGACAATGCTGCTTTGGTAGGGATAGGCTGCACCTGTCCCCTTAGCTTTTCAAATATTGGTTAAAACCTTGTTCACCCCCATAGTGTCTTTCCTAGGCACTGCTAACCTGCTAAACATATTGACATAGCTAAACTGATTCAGAAAAATCTAAAGGTGTTACTGCTCAATGCCAGAAGTTTAAACAAGAAACTCTACTACCTGCAAGCCCTCCTCAACCTGAAGAATATAAATATCTATGCAATTACCAGGACTTAGTTTAAAGCCACACAGGGCACCACAGCAGTGCAAGGCTATAATGTCCACATATTCATACCAGCTATGGCACAGTTAGGGTCTAAAGGTGGCGGAGTCTCAACTTACATCAAACAGGAATACTTGAGCTTCTCCACATCTAATTTACCATAAGTAAGAGATTCCTGGACTTTGTTAGCACAAATACCCTTGAACACCTAGTCTGCACACCCTCCAAGGGCAGAAATATCCTTGAGCTATGGATGAAGGCAAATCAGTGCAGCCTACCTTAACCTGACCAAGGCATTCAACACAGTACCTCATTCAGGCATTGCAGGTATGCTTACAAAATTAGGCTAAAGCCATATGTCACCCAATGGATAGCAAGCTGGCTCACTGATAAGACATAAGAAGTTAGGATGTAGAATCATGCTCCACAAAGAGGCCAGTCACTAGTGGAGCCAACAGGGATTGGTGCTGGGGCAACTCTTTTTTGGCATCTACTTTGCTGAAGCCAAGGCAAATATTAAGGGCCTCTGCCTGACCAGGTTTACAAATAACTGCAAACTAGGCATGATTACTGAATCTCCTAATGATACAGATATCCTTCAACAGGGCCTTACACAGACAAACAATGCCAGAGACATGGACTAAAACTCAGTATATATAAAAAAAATAACAGTACCCTTTGGCATCTATTTCTCTGAAGTCAAGGCAAACATCAAAGGTCTCTTGCTGAACAAGTCTGCAGACAAATGCAAACTAGGCATGGTCATTCAACCACTTAAAGACAGATATCCTTCAAGAGGGCCTGACACAGACACATAACTGGTGTCAGAGCCATGGACTAAAATTAAATATGAAAAAAATACATAATAGTACCCTTTGGAAAGACCGTCAACCCTGGAAATTACCATACTGATATTACACTCAGGTCAGCGATCTGGAAAAGCATGTCGACAGTAACCTGACCTTTGACCACCTATGGTGAGAAAAATCAGTGTGTTGCACAACTTATAAGTAAGGGCATGACATCAAAGTCCAAGGAGGTCATTGTTCCAGTGTACTCAGCTCTCATCAGATTAATCATTGAGTCCAACACACCCTTCGGTATGTATCTGAATAGTCCATTGTGACAGCTTCAGACAACATGGATATTCCTCACAAAAAGGATATAGAGAGTAAACAACAAGTCATATGCAGATAAGCTCAAAGACCTATCCTTGCACTTGGTCTCTTACAGTCTGCTGAACTACAGTCTATGTCTAGTACACATGGCATCCTCTGACCCTGAAACTCTGGATTCGCTGAACATCCACAAAACAAATAGCATCAGAAATATCTGATTTAATCACTTGAACCTAGTCTGCAACCTAAACAGAACATTTTGGAGGGATAAGTATGTGCCTCAAAGATTACCCGTTCTCTGGACCAGGCTTCCCATCCATGTGAAGCAAAGCTCACCTCTAACCTATTTAAATGTATCTTGGAGCCATGAATGGGAAGTCACAAATTTACCCCTGGTTTGACACCTATGTCCCTAATGGACAGGGCCAGCCTGTGAATGCTTAATGTGTGCAAACCTGTATCATAACAATAAAATCCCTTGGGATATTGACACATGCCAGCAATATATTGATAAATTTGAGTAAGCTTATCAAGGCTTAAAATGGTTCTTGGGCAGATAGCTTAGTAACCACCTATAAACCTATGAAGCCATAGTATCTGGTAAAATACAGCACAAAACACAGGGAAGACATACAGACTCAACAAAAAAGATGTCCCTGAAGAATTAAGAATTCTGACACAGTCACAGAAGTCACTATTCTACCTTCTAAAAGGTCATATGAAACTAAGCAGTATTCAAGAAGTGTACAACAATTTTTCAATAACCTTACCAACAAAAGGAAAGGTTAAAAACTGGGTGATACTTCTAAGGAATATTCATGTCCAAAGATGGATTCTTTATACATTAGAAGTACTACTATACTAGTGGCACCACATAAGGGAGGCCCAACTTCAGATGCTGGGAAGTATAGATCCTAAGCCTCACTAGCACAATTTGTAAGGAAATGGAGCATATCACAGCAGAACTTCTGAATAACAAAATTGGTGATCTTTAGTCCCTTGACCCTAAGTACTGTATGTACATAGATAGATAGAAAGATACATAGACAGATAGATAGCTAGATAGATAGATACATAGCTTTAATTTCTGCATTTAATAAATCTCATTTTAGCATTACCTATACAACATTGCATATATAAATGCATTATATATATATATATATATATATATATATATATATATATATATATATATATATATCTTTACACACACACACACACACACACACACACACACAAATACATACACATCTCCCACAGACATTACACTATTATATCTATGTATATGTATGCATGTCTATATTTATCTATATATACTTATACGCACACAGTCTGACGCAAAAAATGGGGGGAACAAAGCCCCAAAAATAGGGACATATTTTAAATATTGCTCTTATAAACTTAGGAAGTTGCTAGAGTAACAGGGATTGTGTTAACAAACATTATCTGAAAGATTTGAAGTCTGTAATTCAAATGTATGCCATTATTTAGTGACTTCAATCCTCAGATCATGTCAGTAATTTGCCAGAAAACCACAAATCTTATGAGGAACAGACCAAAAATATGAGCCAAACATCTGGACATTCTGTGAAAATCTGGACAGTTGAGAGGTAATGGACCCAGACTAAAAAGGTAAATAGAGGGTGCAGACACAAACAAGAAACATGTGGTTTACATGTTCCCAGCAAGAACTGTAAATAGGTTTGCAGTGATATATATATTTGTTTAAATGTAGAATTTTGCAATGATAATGTAGAAAAGCCATATGACTTAAGATGTTCAAACAATGCGAAAAAGGAGAGGAAAAAAGAACAACAAAAGTATAATGAAAAGAAAAGAACATTTTACTTGCCTGTATATCTATATCTATATATTAATATATACACACACACACACACACACACACACACACACACACACACACACACACACACACACACACACACACACACACACACACACATATAAATACTATTACTTTTCATCCTTCACTTTCCCTTCCTTACTAAATGGTTGACAAGTAAGGCCAGGAGAATTATGAAGGCATGGAGTTACCTACTAAAGACTGCAGGTGAAGAGAATGGAAGATGATAGGTGTAGTTCATTTCTAAAGCAATTGTATTTCTTTTTTTTTTCCACTACATGGGTGCAAAGAGACTTCTTGAACAGTTTAAGGGTTTCTATTTCTCAAATTGTTTCAGGTATATAATTTTAGCTTGCAGGAGCAATTTTCTTGCGTAATCTTTTTTATTGTGATTCAAAACAGGTAGCAAGGGTAAAGGAAGGCCTTAACAGTTGTAGTGAGTCTGTATTACATAGGGAGCAGGAAGGGTTTTTGATTGTGGATTCATTAAAAGTGGGAGACAGTATGTTTCATCTAGGAGTTTGAAGGTAGTTGTGTTAAGAAGAGTGGACACCAATTGGTAGCCATTACCTTGACTTGATGCAGTGCACTGGTATTCATTTTGGTTAGAGAGGTGAGTAAATCAAAATATTTGGTTTTCTGCTGTTTTTAATACCATGGTACTTTGTGTGAGACAAGGGCAGTGTTGGGCAGTCCATATTTGAAACTAGGAAGCAGTACATTAATATTTATTGAGTGTCTCGCTTTGATAGTTCCTCTAGCAACAGTCGCAATATTGCAGCATTATGGGAGGAAGTTCCAATACAAATGTCCTGACTGGAGGAAACCATGTTCGTCTTCTAGTGAAAAAGAAAGTACAGAACCAGAAAGAGAGATATAGTGAAAGAGGTTTGCGTCTGTTGGAGAGAAGAGACAGATGGAGTCATGGAGACCAAAGCCTGTGCTGGACAGACACACAGACTATGGACTGTGTAAATGACAGGCCCTGAAAGAAAAGGCAACTGAAAAATCATGGACTTAAGACTTGGTATGAAACAATTCAAAATTGCAGATGCTCAGCTAGAAACCCAGAAGCATTTATTTTTACCCTTTGATTAACAAGGAAAGTTTACTGAGAAGTTTTTTTGCAATTAAATGAAATAGCTATAGAAAAAGAGATACCCAAATGAAGTGGAAGCCTTTGCAGTGAAATAAAAACTGAAAAACAACTTTTTGGTTTTAAACTTAGCTGATAGCTTTATAAGGTTCCCTACTGATTTGTCAACAGTTTAGGTTCTCAGGGGTTTGCCCTTCCCCCAATGTAGAGCGGTCTCGGAGTTGGTATATTTCGTTAGAGGGGGGTGTGGGGGTTGTTTATTTTGTTTGCGGACAGCCAAGTGAATTCTTTCCCTAGGAAGAAATGCAATGATTTGGCCGTTCGCTGTTTTTAACTTTCGAAGCTTAGGTGTCGATGATTTCGTATTCAACAACTTAAGTTGTCTATGTTATGTTATAGACGTCTTTATAATACATGTTGTGGAATTTTAACAAAATGTTGAAAGAAATTCAAACTAAACTCTGTTGGAATGGTGAAAAGAGGAATGCGTTGCTGCGTGAACAAGACATTTCCTGCTTTGTTTCATTTCTCCAAATGTTAGGTTTTGTTACATACCTCGACAGGAATGGACCCCATGCCTAAGTCAGACATAATTAAAACTTATGAAATCAGCTTTGTGTTATCATTGTTTACCTACACGAGTGCTCACCTTTGTGACTTGTCATGCGTTGGAATCTATCTATTATCTATATTTGTATTTATCTATCTATATTTTCATTCACACACACACACACACACACACACACACACACACACACACACACACACGCACGCACGCACACACACACACACACACACACACACACACGCACGCACGCACGCACAAACACACACACACACAGGGAGGGAGTAAGACAATAAGTGCACATATCTGCTTAAAAAATAACAAGCTGTCCTGCTGCCTTTGAAGGCTGAAATCAGGTTGGACTTATTCTGGATCAAATAGAAATACATGTCTTGATGTTTCACTTGTATATTAACTTGCCTTGCCTGAGTAAACCAAAGCATGATTATAACTATTTAAAGCAAACAAAACGATGCTGTATTCCAAAATTCCAACTACAAAACGTGGTCATGTAAGACAAAGGGTTTTGTCAGTCTTTCTTAGCCATGCTTTTTGGAATGGAGCTATAGGCAGATAAGGTTGTAAAAACATGCCAGGGATACATGGTGAGGGAGGCAGGGAACTGATAGCAAGTATTAAGAAATGGATCAGGACAAAATGGTGATGTGAGATTTCAGCGTGCCATTTTATTACCAGTACAACCTCATCTTCATCAGTGATGATATCCTCCAAGATATTAGGATGAAAGGATATGTGGATCAGCATATGAAAGTTCAAGGAAAAAGAGCAAAAAATTGAACTGACTCAGACCTCTAATGATGGTCAGACTTATGTCCAGCCTTACACACAGGAAAACTAGGTGGCTGTCTAGGGCACTGCTCTCGCAGTTCTGGTAGGGCTCTTTTCTGAGATTTATTTATTTATTTTCTAAAAGAAAAGAAATGTTTTTTTTTTTTTAACTTTTAGAAAACAAATAAATAAATAAGTAGCAGAAGAGTACAACACTGCAGCCATGAGAACAGTGCTCTAGGGACAACGTTTTAGGCTTGGCCAATCGATTTGTTGGCCTCATGCTTCATCCTGCCTCTGATCTACCTAGACAATGAGTCATGTAGATCACAAGTAGGAAGGACCAAGAAGTCAATAACTTTTAAACTGTAATATATGTGGCTTGAAAAGAAAGCTACTAACTGTTATATCATGAGGTAATGCCATGCAACAAGATATTTATGTTCTTATTTTCCAATGTTTCTGATTTTGCAGAATGTTGATTTCCTCTGCTGTGGTAACCTGGCTATCCACAGTAACTTTTTTCATTTTGTGGTAAATCGGCTTAGGGAAGGATTTTTTTATATAATGTAAATGAGATAATAACTTGAATGGGAAGAGCTTCTCTATTCCCAGAATAAGCATGCAGCATTTTTTTATGAATGTGGCAGAACATCCCTGTGCATGTGACAACTGACAATGTGCTGAACTCCTACAACTATTGTAATGCACAC
Organism: Protopterus annectens; assembly: GCF_019279795.1. Classification (NCBI taxonomy): domain Eukaryota; kingdom Metazoa; phylum Chordata; order Ceratodontiformes; family Protopteridae; genus Protopterus; species Protopterus annectens. Next base: position 450,833,963 of record NC_056741.1, on the reverse strand, counting down.
ATCATTAAACTCTCACTCTTCAGTCCCCACCACAAAATGGCCTCTGACAGTAAAACTCAACTCCACCCAATTGTAAATGGAGACCTGGCAATAATCCCTGATTTTGCAGAAAGTAACTGATTTTGCTACAATTTTTTCCCGTCTCTTGTAATATAATTGATTTACTGGTAATTCACTGAGGATTACTGCCAGTCAGTAATGTCAGACATTACAGTCTCATATTTGTTAATGTTCAAAAAAGACACGTTGATGCACAATCTTTTGTGCTATTAAGTTCTTAAGTGAATTAGGATAATATTTAAAAATTATTCCAGATGTTTGGCCTCTTTTCCTCTATTATTTTGCTTAGTCCCTAGTTACTATAGAAGGTGATGGCTGTGGGTAAACCACTGGAGATTACATTTGGTCAAAACTGCCAGACATTGTCCCTAATTATTGAAGAAGGTGACAGTTATGGATTAACTACTAGAGATTAAATTCAGTCAAAAATGCAAGACATTGGAGTTCCATGCCTCTTACAACTAAGAGAATTAGATCAACATAGAAAAAATGCTGGTGTGTGTGTGTATGGGGGGGGGGGGGTGACCAACTGCTGCTTTTTGCTCATTATTCTAATATTGCAAGTTATTAGGATTTATGCAAAACAACTTGTGAAGCTTTAATGCATGGCTATTCTTTCCAAGGAACAAACTGAAATGAACCATATTTTTTTTACAATCAGATATCTGAAATACACAAAGAAGTAGCTATAACTGTTGGGCGGGATTGGGAGTCGTATGTAGAAAATAATTGAACCTTTTGTTTTCTCAGTTTAAACACTATCTGACTTTTCAGGACTAGTGCATTTGGAATACTTTAATATGTGGCCACTGTTTGCATAGAAGAGAGCTAATGAGTAATAAATGGTCATCCCTTTTTTGTTTAATCACCGTCATCTGAAGGTCACACAGAAGTAGCTATAAATGCTGGTGAGGTGGGTCAGGTCTGTTATGAGTGGGGGCCATCTGTTGAAAGTAACTTACCTTCTTGCTTTTGCTCATTTTAAACAGTTGTCTTACAAAAATAAAGCGTACAATTTACAATCCATGGGGCTTAGTGACCCTCACAACACCAACGTGTAACTGGACTTTGTAGTGGCTTGTGCTCTGAACACAACCCATTCTAAAACAGGCCCTGATCAGAGATGTGTATCAGAAGGTCAGTGTAACTTGCCGTTATTTATTTAATTTTCCGCTCAAACCTCAGAGGTTTGTTCAGCTCACTATAGCTTCTGATGGGTTAGAGACAGAGTGGTCATTATTGCTCTGTTTTTCAGCAGTGTAAAGTCTAGGATTAATAAGTCATAAACATTACTATGATCATTATTTTTTTCACTTTATTCAAAATCAAACAACAGATGCAAATACAAGTGACTATCTTTTTGGGATAGGGAAGACTGCATGCTGTTTATATTTATCTGTCAGCAAAAAGTTGAAATACATTATTTTTGTTTTCTTTTTTTTCAGATTCATTCCTTGTCTGACATTACAAGTGCAACTTGAAATATATAACTGTGGCCATGCGTGCTTGTACTTTCATCCCATTCTAGCATCAAAGAGGGATACATAGAAAGTGACTACACACACACAAACACACACACACACACACACACACACACACACACACACACACATATATATATATATATATATATATATATATATATATATTTTTTTTTTTTTTTTTGAGTGGGGCTAGGGAGGTTGGTACTCACAAGCATTTGTCTTCTATTGTGAACTGGCATTGTTTTTTTTTTTCAAGCAGTAAGAAGCATGCTTTAAGGCTCTTATTGAAAACAATAGGGACCTGGGTTCCAGTGGAATTATGACCAAGTGTGGACTATGTGGCCAATGTAAGGTGATTTTGGAGGGAGCCATATTTATTATTCAGGGCTATGGGAAAATTAAACTTAAGAACAAGTTGTCTTGCTACAGTAAGGGAGAGGATTACATAGCACAGTGTCAGAAATGCCTCCGTTTTTACATTGGAAAGAATATGAAACCCTTCAGACACACAGTTTATCAACATTTGTATAATATAAATTAAAAATATCAGCATAATACACTTTATAGAAATTTTAGTGTCAAAAATAACCATAATTTCAAGTTTTATGTCATTGACCAGGTGGATCTTGGGTCTTGTGGGGGTCCTATGAATGATATTCTTCATTGGGCAGAACTGAGATGGCAACTCAGAACTAATTCCTATGTGGAACCAGGTCTTAATGATTTGGTCTCTATTTCTAGTGTTTTAAGACTTAAAAGTAGGTTGTTTCATGTAGCTGAATTTGTTATGCTTAAACTAGTGTTCTAAATTACTAATTTATTTATTCTGATTGTATTAAATTTGTATCTTGTTTCAGATAAACATTTTTAGTACATTTATCCTGCAATATGTTATGAACATGATGGATTTGTGCACATTTTTACTTTATTCAAGTTTTTATACATATTGTTTGTGCATTTTTTACCTTTACATTTTTCAAGTTCACATTTTTAAAAGCTTTATGGTACATTTTATCAATTCAAGTTCTCATTACTTACAGGCTTTATGGTACTTCATTTTGTAACTGATCATGTGCTTAACTGTATAAGAAGGAAGTGTGTGGATTTTAATCAAGTTCTGAAGAAGTCCTGTCACTTGGCCGAAAGTGCTCAACTGTGTTTAATAAAGTGCAGTTATATAGTACATTCTGCATCTTTTTCTTAGTTTGTTTTAAGTTTACAGATCTGAAGGTTGGAAATGTTTCTTTTTTGTTAACAGTCATATATATCTATTTATACAGTATGCTTATTTTAATCACAGGTTTATGTGTTATTTTTAGAGTTACTAGGATAGCTGAATTGTGCTGAGCCTATCTAATTAGATATGACTTACTAGTGACAAGGGTTGGATTCTTAAGATAGACAAGTGTTTCTCCTTATTTGACCAAGCCTTGGGGTGGTGTTAGGAGACACTGTCCATTCTTGATGATTAGCTGCCAGTGTAGTCCAGCCTGGGCATAGGTAGAATTATACCTGTGGTATTCACTCCTAGTCCAGGGAATGACACTGGATGATGTTGTTTTAGGATGGAGGAGTTTCAGCTAGGTCACGGTCCTGGGGCTGCTGCTCTGCTGAACAGACAACCTGATGCAATAGCCAAAGAGCATATTAAGTTGTTATCATGGAATGTAGGGCGGTGTTCTCACCTGATTTGTCACTCACAAATTCTCCAGACTTAGAAGGGAGTAAGAGAAATTATTGTGCTGCCAAGAAACTAAAATGCATCCTCAAAGTGGTGACATGGTAAAGGCAATCATAATAAGGATGACAATGCCATAATAAGCACAGTTTCACAAGAAATAACCTGGGAGAAGCCAAGGTACAGGACTGATAGAGATGACACTGCAGAAATGCTTTAAATTCGGATTCAAAATTTAAAATGTTTTAAGTGTATATAACTAGTCACTATTACAGTTGCATAAAACCAATATAACACCATGCACACAAGTTAAAAACAATACAAAATGCATAAAATACATAAAATATATAGCTGAGGTACTTAGCCCCTGAAAGTCAAGTCAAAGAGGTTATTTTTGAGGAAATGCTTAATACAATTGAGAGTTGGGACAACCTCAAGTACTCTGGTTACAGAAATAAAGTTCCTGGAAGGCGAAGAAGAATCAGGCCAAATTTTCAGAACCTCCAGTAGCTCAAGGGCGAAATAATGCAGATTACAAGCCAGTTTACCCAAGTTGTGAAGGGCAAAATGTACCACAGCAAAAACTTTTGCAGACTTTGCAGCAGTGGATATGGTGATATTAACATTCCTCAGTGAGTAGCCAAACTACATAATTCTACACTACTTGTAGTCAATCAAACTCAATGTCCAGAAGCTGCAGGTTTAGGGCATTGTAGCAGTCGGGACCTGAAGAGGCTAGAGCATGCACAACCAAAGGTAAATAAGCTGTTGCAATAAGCTGCTTATTTAAGGAGGGAGCCCTCAAACAATTACATGAAGACTTGATGGTGGCAGACACCCAGTCCCTAAAAGCAAGATTACTGTCAATATTATCCCTAAGTTCCACACTTTTGACAATAATTCCAGTTTGCCTCCATTATAGAGGATTTCCTGGGAAAAAAGTGGAGCAGAAGAAGAAGAATGGTGGCATAAATAGTCATAGCAACCTTCTTGATGGTACTGAGTTTCAGACAATTATAGATCACTCAGTTATAGATGTATTCCAAGTCTGAAGCAAATTTACTTAAGGTAGGCACAGAATGTTAAAGGGAGGATACATAGAGCTTCATGTCATCAACATAAAATGACTGATTAACTCTCTCTCTCTCTCAAATAATGTCTGCAAGTTACAGCATGTACACATTTAACAAAACAGGACCCAACATTGAATCTCCTAACACCCTGCATGTCAGAAGTAAGGAAAAGAAGGTGCTAATTCCACATGCACTAAAGATATCTATGTCAGAACTGTAGCTATTATCCTGGGCCCTGTGCAGTTCCCGGAACTGACATTCTGCTAAACTTTAAGTTGAGAATAAAAAAGAACAGTTTTCTGGTCAGAAACTGTAGCAGACTGCTTGCTACAAATGTAGTGTGAGGGTTGCTACACTTACAAGCCCACAAAATAAGCACTTCAACACTTCAGCCAAGATCAAAATACAGTATCAGCATTCATTTCTGAATGCCAGTACTGCAAGAAATGTTGCTGGTGGCCCCAAACCCCTTCTGCCCTATTCAGCTGTTCCTTTTGCCCCATCCTAGCTAGCATTCTTTCTCAGTAATAATATAAATAACCAGCACATTCTTGTGGTCTGCCATTTCAAATGCTGAACAGAAATCTTAAAAGATTAAGGTGGAATAGCAACATTAATCTCTGGTTGTTATGAGAATTTTAAACATCCCAACAAGAGAAGTTTCTATGCCTAGACCAAAAAACAGACTGTAAAGGATCCCAAATCTGATTACCACACAAATACAAATCCAACTATGCATATACAACCTTCTAATGAACCTTGAGGCTTGAAATCTGACTGTAATTCTTCAGAATATCAGTATCTAAACCAGCCTTCTTAAAAGTAGGAGTAACCCAACCTTTCATCAATAATGATAGAAAAACACTCTTCACAAGGGACAGTTTAGTAATTTGGTTAAACACAGGGCTTAAAACCTACAGGAAAGAGGTTACAGTCTAGGCTGAGCAGGAATCCAGCGCACAAGAGGTTGAACACATTCTGGAAATCAGAGTGAAAAATTCATCATAATTGGGAACATCAAACTCATGTCAATAACATGATAATGCACATTAATTGAGACCACTGAAAGTCCCTACAGTACACTAGAACCAGCACTGGACCTGACATAGGCAAGCTTATGAAGTGCTGTATATTGAGTTCACATTCTTCAACTGGTAAAGATATCCAGACATACCTCTCTACCTCTTAGAGCAAGAATCTGGACAAAGCCATCAATAAAAGTGGGACAAAGGCCCAAAAATAGCGACAATTTTTAAATATTGCTCTTTAGACAGTTGAACAAATAACAGGTTTTGTATTAAGATGAATTTTCTGAAAGGTACGAAGTCTGAAACTCAAATGTCTGTCATTATTTTCTAATGTTAATCTTTGATGATTTGCCACTAATTTTCCAGAAAACCACAATTTTATGAAAAACACCAACATTATGGGGCAAAAATCTGTACATTCTGTGAAAATCAGTTGAGAGGTATGCATCCAGACAGGAAAGCAGGATGGCCTGTTAAGCCTACCACCTGAAGAGCTCCTCTGGCTAGCTCGCCATGCCTGATATTTCCCAAGACAAAAATAGTGACTTTATTTGCACATACTCCCACACATAAAATGGTACAAAATGCAATACCACAGAATGTGGTTTCTTCTTCTGTGGCAGTAATATTCTAGTATGGATTGGACATGGAGAGAACATAATAGAAGTATAGTTTCAAAAAAACAGCTAGACATATACACAGGTCAATATGTGAAGGTAAGTACTTTTAGACCAGCATTATGTATGTTAGTATGTCAATGTCTGCCTAATGACAGAAGGGTTATATCTTCTGACATATCGTTCCCATTTAAAATACCGTATCTATCTAACTGTGTAGATCAAAATAAAGTCCATAAACAATAAGCAGTATATGACTTTAAACAATTTTGACTTGTCGATTTTGAAAGAATTATTCCAATCAATATATTGCATGTATGCATATATTTTTGACACATCCTCAAAGCTACAATATGGTCAAGCTAGTGAAAATAAACAGCATTCTGTTTTTCACTTTCTGATCAGCATATAAACATTAACCTCTTAGTTCCAAATAAAATATATAAAAACGATTCTAATGAATATAGTACTTTCTGTGAAATGGTGATCAAACAACAGTCATATGTTTTAGCTAACATGTAGGATAACACAACTTCAGCCTTAAAGCACTTTTTTCTTAATGTTGAATCATTTAGATTCTTCAGTAATCAGTAAAAGTAATTTCATCCCGGCTAAGTATAATAAACTCCAGAAAAATTCATTCTCGCCTAGATTAAACTAATCAGCTACTAATTAACTTTTAAAATCTATTACATTGTTAAGGTCAGAGATGAACGATGGTTAATCTTTTTTACGATTCAATAATCATTCTGCCTATCAATGTACCAGGTTTACTCAGGATTCTTTATTGTGAATGATTAAAGTCTCTTAACAATGTAAAACTTTTCTGTGCATCATATTTTGATCCTGGCTGATATCAGTTGCAGGTGTGAAAATTGTGTCTCAGATTTTGTAATCAGATCCTAATTTATGCCAGTTGTGTATATGTGCTTTATATAATTAGCATTGTGTTATTTTTAGTATATTTATCACATAATAAATCACAGCTGCAATTTTCTTCTGTCAGATGTGTGCTATTTGAGCAGTTTTGCTAAATTAATTTCTTTAAAGTATGTATTTTATATTTTTGTCAGATTTTAATTTTCTTAGATTCCATAAAGATGAATATATAGTGAAACTCTCACTTTTCAGGATTCTTATACATCAGAATCATAGTGAATTCTTGATAAGAAGTGCATATTACATCAATGGAGTAAAATTAGAGTGCATCTCTGATTGAAAATGTAGAGCAAGTCACAACTGAGATAAGCAAAGTACTTTAAAAGAAAGATAAAAGCTCCACCCCAAATGAGAATTACTGAATTTATAAAAATAAATCATGGCTACAGCACACACAGAATAATAAGCATTACTATTTCAAATCATGTGGAGGCAAATCTGAGATATACCTATGGCAACAAGAATGGGGAAGGAGATAACCACATTTTTTTAAACTTTATATAGCCATCGCACATTTGCAATGTTGAAATGTTAATATATTTAAAATTCAAAAATCTGAATAAATTCCATGTTCTTTTCTGGATTACACATACAATACCTTTAAAACTGAATCCTGTTACATTCATAAATAAAATTAATCTTAGTATAGTGTCATTAGCTTTGCTACTTGGTCAGAGTGCTGTCCACTATACTTTAACTTAACAATTCTCCAATGTGCAAATAATTCTTAAGGGATAAAAACCAAAAACAATGTGCTGTAGAATGTCTTGACTTCTGCTGCATTCTGAAGTAAAGCATATTTGTGTAAAATCTTACCATAACTATAAATGTCCTTCTCTTCTCTATGCTGCTGTATCCATTACATGAGGGAGTCTGCCTTTCGGTTGCCTCATATGTCCAGCCGTTTTACAAAAGATAAATGCTACTGCGAAGGTACATGCGATGGCCCGCATCACTCAGCATACGTCGGCCATAAACAGACATTGCATATAAAGCGGACATCAGTTCATACCTATCTCAGAACTGAATGCTACTGGACACCAGCAACTATGGAGTGGGTACTCAGGAGTCAGGCAAGCATCAAGGGAAGGCAGGTTGGGAAACTATAGTAGTATATAGAAGAGAAGGACATCTATGGTTATGGTAAGATTTTACACAGCTATTCTATGTCCTTCTACTCATATGCTGCTGTATCCATTACATGAGGGAGAGTGCAAAAGCTCATGCTGTTAAGGACTGGGAGGGGGAAGAGAGACATTTTCCACAAAGCCATGCAGAAAGGCCCTGGCAAATCCTGCTCTGGACCTGGAAATGACAAAAAACTTGTAATGTTTGGTGAAAGTGTGGACAGATGACCATGTGGCTGCCTCTAAAATGGCAGCTGTATCCAAGCCCTTAAAGAAAGCCCCAGTGGAGGACACAGCCCTAGTGGAGTGTGCCTTCACTGGGAAGGGAAGCCTTGTACCATAGGCTGTGTAGCAAAAGGAAATAGTTTTTGAGATCCAGGAGGAAATAGTTTGCTTGGAAACAAGGTGTTCCAGAGCTCTTGGGTGATATCTGATTTACGAATGGATTTGATTTTAGCCAAATAGTATCTATGCACATCCAAGGAGTGAAGGATCCTTTTGCTGGAGGACTGTGGTGAAGGGAAGAAGGTAGGTAGATTGATGGCCTGAATTAGGGAAAGTTCATTAACTACCTTGGGCATGAAGGATGGGTTAATACGTCAGAAACCCTGTCCTTGTGGAAAACTGTGAAAGGGCTAGAAGCCATGAGGGCTTGCACTTCAGAGACCCTTCTGGCTGAAGTAATAGCCACCAAAAGAATAGTCTTCCATGTGCAGTGTTGAAGAGTGCAGTCCTTAGCTGGTTCAAAGGGAGGTAAGGTAAACTTTTCCAACATGAAATTAAGATTCCAAGGAGTGGGAATAGGCTTCCTTGGGGGTCGAATGTGCAGTACTCCTTTCAGAAAAGCTTGACTTCCAGCCTGGAAGCCAAAGGAGGGGACAGAGGTAAACAAGCTGAGATGGCAGACAGATGTGCCTTGATGGAAGAATATGACAAGCCAGTGTTCATCAATTCACACAGGTAAGACAAAACCACTGGAGGATTTGCAGACAGTGGTTAAAAGTCTTGTTTTAGACACCAAATGGAAAATTATTTCTACTTGGATAGACAGGAATTTTCTGGTAGTGGGTTTTCTGGCCTCCTGCAGAACCTGAAGCATGTCCTCAGTATAAAGGTATCCAAAGGGAATCAATAGCTTATCACCCACAGTGTAAGTTTCAGGGTAGATATTTGGGAGTGTATGAGATCTCCCTTCTCCTGTGTGAGTAGGTCCATCCTGAGGGGTAAGTTGTGGTGATTGCCCTTGGCTAGATTATGTAGAAGGGGAACCAGTGCGGCCTTGGCCAAAAGGGGATCACCAACAAGATTTGAGGTTGTTCGCTCTGAATTTTCAGTAGAACTTTTTGTATAAGAGTTGGGGGGATGCATAAGTGGACATCCCCTTCCATGAGAAGGAAAGAGCATCCACTTTCCATGCCCAGGGGTGAATATCCTGGTGCAGTAAGTTGGGAGTTGTGTGTTTATGGAGGAAGCAAACAAGTCTAACTGAGGTATACCCTATCAATGGATCAGGTCCACGAATACATCCCTGTTTAACATCCATTCATGGAACTGAGTCACTGACCTGCTTAGAGAATCTGCCATCACATTCTCAGCTAAAGGGATGTAGACAGCTAGGAGGGATATATGTCTCTGTTGTACAGTCTCCCATGCCTGCAAAGCCAATGATGTACCACAGCACTGTTGTGTTGTCTGTGTACCATCTCAGCACTCCTGGAAGGATTTGAGCCTTGAAGATTTGAAGTGCAAAAACCTGGATTTTCTGCAATCTGAATAAATCCACACTTTAGTTCCCTCCAATGGGAGCAGGAGTTGTTTCCAGACTGTCCTTAAGAACCATTGAAATTTCCTCATGTATAGACTTGCTAAGGCTACCATGGGAGTGGTAGAGGCCATGAATCCAAGAAGCCTTAGAAACTCCCTGGTGGGCAGGACTTGGAGAGAAAGAATTCCCTGGAAATAAGAGGTGAGGGTCTGAATCTTGTCTGGAAAAAGACAGGCCATCATTTGCCCTGTGAGACTCCTGCATCCTAGGGACACATGGTCCTGGGAGGGGGTCAGAGAGGATGTTTTAAGGTTTATGGTAAACCCCAGGCCTCTCAGTGGGGAGATGGCATAGCCCAGGTGCTGTTAAACCAACTGTGGGGACAATGCCTGAATGAGGATATTATCCAGATAAGGGAAGAGTTGGATCCCCTGCATTCTGGCATAGGCAATGACTGGGATTAAATAATTTGTGAACACCCTTGGGGCAGTAGAGAGTCCAAATGGCCAAGCACAGAACTGAAAATGTGCAGAACCCACTGAAAAGCAAAGGAATTTCCTGAAGAGGGAGTGGATTTTGATGTACAGACAGGCATTCTTTATGTCTAAGGACACCATGCATGCCGGAGTTAGAATCAGGGGAAGGAGAGTAGGAAGAGTCAGCATCTGAAAGGAAGGGACCTTGAGAAAGGTATTCAGATGGGACAGATCCAAGACAGGTCTCCAATGACCTTCTTTTCTGGGAATCAGGAACTTTCTGGAGTAAAATCCTTTTCCTCTTAAATTCTGGGGTACCTCTTGAATAGTGCTTTGAGAGAGGAGGCCTGTAGGACTGAAGGAAAGGAAGCTATTTTGTCTTGAGGGGGGTTGAGGAATGCCTTTGAAAGTTGGTCTGGACTCCCACACCATGAAACTGCCTTGTTTTATGATTGAGAGACCCCAAGAGTCCTGGGTAATCTGTTTTCAAGCAGGAAGGGACAGGGACAGATGCAGTGAGAGGGGGGTAGCTGGCCTTAAGGCCTGTAGTCACAGATTACCAGGTTTAGTCTGAAAGGACTGCTTTTGAGCCAGGGTAGAGGGAGAAGACCTGGAAGGGGTCTACTTCCTGGAATCATTTTTCCCTTTGGAGGACGTGTTTAGAAGGCCTTCTAACAATGGTTGTTCTAGCTGGGTGATTTCTGTGGAAACAGGGGACACAAAAATGTGCCTGAGATCCTGAAGCTCTTTGTCCTTTACCTGAAGGGTCTTAAAGAGCAGTTGCAGAATCAAACATGGCCTTGTTATCTAAGGGTGTGTCCATTAGTTTTGTTTTGATATCATCTGGCAAAGGCTGTATCCTGAGCCAGGAATATCTCCTGATGACTGCCCCTGAAGCAGCTGCCCTTGCTGAAGCCTCCACTGCATCATAACTACACTTTATAGAGTGTCTAGTAACTTGGCTGCAGGAATTCAATAGGCTAGTTATTTCTGCTTTATTGGGGGCATCAGATAACTCACCAAATTGTTTAATGGCAGATGTCAGTAGGGCCAAGGAATATTTGGCCATATGAGTCTGATAGTTTATGGCTCTCACAGCTAAGGTAGCAGAGGTATAGACTTTTTTCCATGATTCTGCTTTCCTTATCGGAGGGGAGCAAGGAAGTGGAGGGAAGAAGTTTTGTTGTTTTATCTGAAGCAACAGAAATAGTTGATGGATCTGCCAAAGTCGCCTTGAAGAGAAATTTGGCATCTTCATGGACTTTATAAAATGTGTCAGGGCACTTTGGTGCAGGGGGTTGAAAAAATGCAGGATGGACAGGAGGAACAGCAGATGGGTTAGGGGACTCCATTTGCAAGAGGTCATAATACCTCTTTTGGGTCTCAGATCCTTGACTGCAGTCCCATTTAAGAAAGTCCTTCATTTGGACAATTGTCTGCTCAAATCTGAAGTCTTCCCCAGGGGAATTGGTTCCATTTGACTCCTCCTCTGGAGACGCATACCCCAGAGAGGAGGCAATTTGAGAGGCGTAGGTAAGGGACTCATCCCCTAAAGATTCCTGCTCCTCAGAGGAAATGTCAGCCAATGGCCTACTCCTAGGAATGGAGGCTGAAGGAGCCTGGACAGGTGCAGATGTCTGGCATAAGGCCATGGAAGTGAAAGGCCTGCCAGTCAGGGACTTGATCCAACGGCATGGTCTGTTGAGAAGGAATGGTATGTTTAGTGTTTTGTTTTTTCTTTTTGGGGCCCTCTGATGAAGAGGTGCCTAAGATGCGATCAAGAGTAGGAGAACCAGATGTTTGACAACACTCTATGACATCAGAAAAAACATCTTCTCGGACAATGAATTGGGAAACCCCACACGGGCCTTTGGAGATAATAAGCCTTGGTTCCCTCCCCGGCACCCAGGTCAGATGCCTGTGACTCCCTCTGAGATGAGCTGGCAGCCTCCTTAATGGCATCCCCCTGGGTACCTGTCAGCAGAAGGTCTGGAGATTCAGACTCAGTCTCTGGGTCTTCATCGGCCTCGAGAGGTATGATCGGAAAAGAGGGCACAGTCGTAGTTTCAGGCACAGTCGTAGCTTCTTGGCCTTTTTTGCCGGCGGCTCCTCCAAAGTTCCCGACGTCGGGTCCATGTCTCTAGCTAGGCATTTTAGATGCTGATTCTCTAAGTATAGTTTAAGAGCTACGAGTTGGCTTCTAAGGGTCTTAGGTACAAAGGCCTTACAGATCTCGCAAGTGGTATGATTACGGACTGAGCCTAGACAGAATAAACAGAGCTCATGTGAGTCTTTATGTGGAATTGGCCTTCCACACCGACACTTGCCCTTTCTACCTGACAATAACCCACAACACAATAGCAAGAAAGTAACAAAACCCCCTATGGGGTACTTATCTGAACATGGACAAGCATGAGGTCACTTTTCCAAGTGAGCAATGACTGGAGCTGCCAGTCAAACAGGCGGCAGAAAAGTTCTGAGGTAGGTGTGCGCTGACATCCACTTTATACCCAATGTCCATTTATGGCCGACGTAGGCCATCACACGCAGTAGCATTTATCTTTTGTAAAACAGCCAGACATATGAGTCAACCAGAGGCAGACTCCCTCATGTAATGGATACAGCAGAATATGAAAAGAAGGACATCAGAGAAATATCCTCTCTCAACAAAGAAAAGCAGTCACACCTTTACCTGTAAAATGAACACTCACTTCATAAATTCTTATTTTTAAAATTATAACCTGCCCCAGAACTGGTCATCCAACCATCAGTAACAAAACAAACAGCCAAGATACTTTTCATCCTGTCTCCATTCGACAAATTAAACATTGTAGCTAAATTAAAAGCAACTCCTCTACCTCCTGATAATCAAGCATCATAATTCCTTCTCACTGCAGCTGATGTTACTGCATTTCCTAGTACAGTTTTAATAAACCATTCCCTTACTGAAAAAAATATATTCCACTTACCTGGAAGCAATTATTCATTATTCGTCAGTACTGCAGAGGTGCACTACAGAACCTACCATTGTCACATTGTCATGCTCACCACCAGTTTCAAGAGATAAGAATCTTTATATGTACTTTTATGCTAAAATATGGAAGCATTCATCTAAATAGTGTATATATGTTGTAAGAATGTTGTTAGAAGCTTTGTTTGGAGATCACCTGTGTATTTCTCTCTCAAATGTTTTGTATGACTAAGGTGAAAAATAATAAAGAATTATTATTGAAAAAAAAAATCCTGGAAAACTTGCATTCCCAAGCAAGTAATAGGATTTTTCTTAAAATCAACCTAGGTAATCCAACATAAGATGGTTTTCTCCCCAAATACAACACAGAATCAGCCACATTAACTTTTCCAAATAACATTTAAAAAAAAAAAAAAAAAACAAGGACTAGAGTTAGAATCCCTTTTCTGCATCCATCCAAAGTCTTTGATAGTATCTCTAAGTCTTTTCTAATCCATAGATTAGTTAGCTGTCACGTTGAAATGGCTTACAAGTTGTTTGTGTAACTGCTCACAGAGGGTATACTAGCACAACGCATTCTCCACTTTCCTGTCAAAACTGCCTCATGGATCTATTGTAGGTTCTTCACTTTTCAAAATATTTGTCATTGACATGCACCAAGTGATAAACAAGTCTGTACTAATCCAATATGTTGACGATTCCAACTCCAATATTTTCTGTGGAATACCTTAGACAATTTGCAAATAAACATACAGGAATCTTTCAACAAGCTGGAAAATGTAGAAATGAGTCTCATCTCTTGGTAAATGTCAAAAAGAAAAAACAATGCTGGACTTTACTTCTGACTCCACAATTCGTCTAGAACAATCTCAAGTTTAATCACTAGACAGCACCAAAATATAATTATAACCCATGCTATATTACTTAGAGTAATAACTGGAAATCATTACAAATTTTCAAATCGTATCACCCATGTGATAGTCAAAACTAACAAAAACTGAGCATGCTGTACAAAGCCAAACCATACTTTGCAGACCACTCATTAGCCTCAACTGCTCTAATACTCTTACTACCAGTCCTGTTGTACAGATCTCTCTTTACTTCTTCTTTTTCTTCTTTCGGCTTTACCCGATTAAGAGTCGCCACAGCGGATCACCTGTCCGCTTATGATTAGCAGTGGAGTTTTACAGTGTCGTGTTGCTAGCCTGGTGCCCAACCTTCCACAGAATATATACACACACACACACACACACACACACACACACACACACACACACACACACACACACACACACACACACACACACACACACACACACACACACACACACACATGCACTCACATCTAGGGCCAATTTAGAGTGTCCAATCCACCTGCAGCATGTCTTTGGGATGTGGGAGGTAACCGGAGCACCCGGAGAAAACCCACTCGACCACAGGGAGGACATGCAGACTCTGCACAGAAGGCACCCCAGCCGTGGATCGAATCGGAGAACCTCTTGCTGTGAGGCGACAATGCTAACCACTGCACCACCAACAGCTCTGTCTTTACTAACATTCTGAAAATGTCACAGAAAAGATGGAAACTACCTACAATAAAATACCTAACTTTGCTGCTAATGCACCATCTTAAATTTTTGACTGCATAACCCTGGCCAAACTAGGAAGGTTTAAATTACAATTAAACATCATACACAACATCTTCATTAAAATCTTCAAATATCCAGCCTGACACTCCTCATACAACTGTATACTTCTAATAGATCACTGCAGTCTCAAACTCAAAATCAATTATTGGTCTAGAAATCCCATAATCATTTTGCTAACTCTTTATAGTCCACTATAGTGGCCAAACTCTCAGATTCTATCCCCAATGGTATATGCCTATACAACTCCAAAATCTTCCTAAATAATCTAAAACCATTGTGACTCCCTTACACAAGCATGGCCCTTCTACAGGACTGGGCAATTATACACCCATCAGCCTCACCAGCCATATATGCAAAGCCATGGAGCTCTTCATTGCAGAACTTATTTTTGCAGACAGGCAGCCTAACTGAACTAGATCACAATCAGTTTGGCTTTGTGAAGGGCTGGTCCTTTCTCCAGAACCTTCTTTGCAAAGGTTACAGGGGCTACGGACAGTGGTCATTCTGTGCACACTGCTTATCTTGACCTAGCCAAGGCTTTTGACACTATACCCCATGCTGGTACTACTGAAAAATTAGAAACGCTTAATGTAAATAATGACATTGTTCACTAGATTGTAAACTGGCTAACCAATAGGTCCCCAGTTATGAAAGTTGTTGGCTCCCTTTCTGAAGGCAAAACAGTAACTATCGTGGCACCACATAGATCTGTTTTAGCCCCTCTCCTGTTTGGAATTTATTATGCAAACATCCAGGCAAATATCCCAGAAGAGTGGTTGACCAAGTTTGTTGATAACTGCAAAATAGGCACTGTTTTCTGTTCAATGACTGAAAAAAAAAAAAAAAAACAGCTCCAGCAAGGGCTGGAATATGCTCCTACATTGTGTCAAAAATGGTTTCAAACTAAATAAAATCATCACAGTAACATTTGGCAGAAAAGTTGCTCCCACCTCACACATTATAAATTAGTACTCCTCTTCAGACAGATATGACAAAAGAGACCCAGGCATCTATGCAGATAACTCTCATTCAATCATCTTTCCATAATAGTCAGGATATCTTTCTAAGAAGTTATCTACTCTTCCTTTATCAGACCCACTATTGAATACAGTTCGCCCTTTTAGATGTACAAATCCAAACATATTGCTTAATTGGAAAGGCCTCAAAGATTTCTAACCAAGAAAATTAAAGGTCTTAGATCTTTCAACTACCCTGATAGATTAGCATGGGTTTACATATACGCAGTAATCTACTGGTTTCTGTGAACTGATCTGCATTGCGCTTTCTGAGCCATGAAACATCTAATTCTATTTGACTTTCTATTTCTTTCTAAAGCAGAGGCTCTGCAAACACTCGCAGTATGGACCTAAATATACACCACCAAATAAACAAGACGCGCTGAAGAGATAGGTTTGTAACACAACTTATTCCTAGCCTATGGAATAAGTTTCCACCACAGTTTCAAACAAAGTACTGTTTTGGCTACCTTTATAGCTAGTCTTGATGACTGGATGGATAGGCACAAATTTACACCAGGATTTTTATGTACAGCCCTGCTCAATTTGGGAGGTGAGCACTATTAAGTGCTAGAAAAGGGTCTGTTTAAAGGTATATGTGGCTAGGTATCTTCTGGTCCCAATGATCACCGACCTAGTATGTTCCGATGTTCCAGTGCTCCTAAAACATTACCAATAATCAAAGTGGCACTCCCTGTGTACCACTCCTACATTTACCATTGCAGCAACTTTATTCAACTTCTCCCAATCAACATAATACCAATACCTAATCCCTAGACATAGGGTTCTTTGCTAACTCCTCTCAAACTAATTCTATAATGATCTACTTCCTCATCTTACCTAATCTAATAGCTTTGTTTTTCCCTTCTTTTTTCAACTCTTATCACCTTCTTTCTCTTTTGCATTAACAAAAATGTCTATGAATTGATCATATGATTTATTTCTCTCATAAGCTGTATATACTAATACATTGTTCTCATACATTGCATGTTTTGCTGTATTTTGTATGCATGTGCTTATCTAAATTCTATTTTTACTGCATTTCTTATTGTAATGCACCTTTTCTCCCTGACCTTCTACTGAAAAGAGGCTGTTAGTCCAGTCAGATAGTCCAAGTTACCAAATGTAAGTAAATAAATGAATAAATAAATAAATGAAAATAAAGCATTAGAAGCAAACACTACTGATATAAGGAACAAATCCTGTCTCATATCCTCCAGTCTCACAATGCTGGTTTCTGGTCCAGGTAAATAGGAGATTACTTGATAAGAAACTGCCTGCTAGTTCTAAAGATTGCAGTTTTTCCAGGAAATCCAACAACAGTAGTTCTACTGATTATGTTTTACCTTTCTGTTCTTTCTACTGTGAGATCTACCAATAACAGGAGTTTTTCAGATTAACCAATGTACGAAGGCTAGCTTACACCCTTGAAAAGCTGCAACATGAGTATGGTGGTTCAGAACCTAATATACCATACTAGGAATAGACCTGCTGTAGGATAGGCTGAAAAAAAGACTCTTAAAAGAAACCTTTCTTACAAAATGGAGGGGATGAGAAAATAAGAAACAGGGCTTATGTCTGTTAGATGCAGATTATAGATTTGCTAGTGCTGGTGAACAATAATTCCATTTCTGAAATATATTTTTTCTTGGTCTGTAATGACCTAACACCCTACTTTATCTAATTTCAAAAATGCCAAATATGTCATGCTCCTTATTCCATGTAATGCTTACCTTTAAGAAGGTGATAGGTTAAGATAGTTACTGACAGGTGGATATGTTAATACTGTTCTAATATCGCTCTCAATGGATGAAAAAAAAGCTTGAAACATACCTTTAAGTGGGCCTGAAGAAAAACTGACATAATACAAAAGGAATTTCAAGTTCAGTTTCCTCATATATAAGAGAAACTCAGTCAAAGTACAGTCAGGTTACCTCTAGTGCTAGGTTATGACTTTAATATTGTCAATCAATTGCTGAATGACATTTTAAAAGATGGATATTCTACATATTTCCTTGTTTAAGAAAGGTTACTGTTGTATGAAATTATATGACTTTTAGTTCTTACACAGAATTTCCTCATGCTTCTGTTGATGTGATCCATATTAAGAAGGCTATTCAAAATAATTGGAAGAACCTCACTGCTAACAAGGACATGGTAAATGTGCCAGGACATAAACCCTACTTTCTTAGAAGAAGATGGACTTGATTAAAGCTCCTTGTGGAAAATTATAGTTTTCACAAAAGTGATGAGTTCACTTCCAAAGCTAAATGCATTTTCCTTTGCAATTGTTGTTCCACTTCATTAATAACAGATCATCCTTTTTCTTAGCTCATGTCCACTGAATTTACAGCGGCTAACCAATGCTTCAAATAAAACTCAAAGGGAGTTGTATAGATAGCTGATTTTTATGTGGGTAAGACTTCCAGTTAACTTTCCAGTTGCATTTATTAGTTTAATTAAACTATAAAAGTAAGAACAATGTCCTCTATAAACACAGTTCTTTTAACATTTTTGCTTTTTTGTAATTGAGCTAATCGACCAAGATATGTTTTTAGAAAGCAGAGAACTGAATTGGCAGTTTATTATAATAACAAATTATATGTTTGCTCACTTTTGGTACTTTTAATTTATTGCATTTTTTCAGCATTTTATGTTGGGTATGTTGATTTATTAAAGAAATGTTTGTATTCTTCTACTTCAATTTTTTGTGATATTTTGGCAAATGCTTATTTTTTTATGATGTAAACATATCACATAATCATTGTAGTGCATTTAAATTCAGTTAGAAATGGGATGTTTTTCTTTTCTGGTGAAGTCTTGGCTATAATGAATATTTATAAATATAAAAGAATGAATAAACAGTATTTATACTGTTTTTTCATCTCATTGCTACAATTATTTTAAGTTTTAGTTTTTACTTGTCATTTTAGTTGGTGTGTGTGTGTGTGTGTGTGTGTGTGTGTGTGTGTGTGTGTGTGTGTGTGTGTGTGTGTGTGTGTGTGTGTGCGTGTTTAATATGGGACTACTTGTTCAGCATTAGTTCTTTCTCTTTAATTTCACGCACTGTATGTATGTGTATATATATATATATATATATATATATATATATATATATATATATATCATCTTTCGGCTGTTCCCATTAGGGGTTGCCACAGTGGATCATCTATTTCCATTTCTTCCTGTCCTCTGCATCTTGCTCTGTCACACCAACCGCCTGCATGTCCTCTCTCACCACATCCATAAGCCTTATCTTAGGCCTTCCTCTTTTCCTGTTATCTGGTAGCGTCATCCTTAGCATCTTTTTTCCCAATATACTCAGCATCCCTCCTCAGCACATGTACAAACCAACATAATCTTGCCTCTCTGGCTTTGTCTCCAAACCTTCCAACCTGGGATGACCCTCTAAGATACTTATTCCTAATCCTGTCCACCCTTGTCACATCCAGTGCAAACATTAGCATCTTTAACTCTGCCACATCCAGCTCTAACTCTTGCCTTTTTGTCAATGCCACTGTTTCCAACCCATATAACGTAGCTGGTCTCACTACCCTCTTGTAGACCTTCCCTTTCACTCTTACTGGTACTTGCCTGTCACAAATCACTCCTGACACTTTTCTCCACCCACTCCATCCTGCCTGTACTCTCTTCTTCACCTCTCTTCCACACTCACCATTAACCTGAACTATTGATCCCAAGTTTTTAAACTCATCCACCTTCGCCACTTCTACTCCTTGTATCCTCACCATTCCTCTATGCTCCCTCTCATTCACACACATATATTCTGACTTAGTCCTGCTGACCTTCATTCCTCTTCTCTCTAGAGCATATCTCCATCTCTCCAGGGTCTCCTCCACCTGTTCTCTACTCTCACTACAGATCACAATGTCATCTGCAAACATCATAGTCCACGGGGACTCCTGTCTGATCTCATCTGTCAACCTGTCCATCACAATTACAAATAAGAAAAGGCTCAGAGCTGATCCTTGATGTAATCCCTCCTCCACTTTAAAGGCATCCGTCACTCCCACCGCAGACCTCACCACTGTCACACCCTCGTACATATCCTCTACAACTCTTAAATACTTCTCTGACACTCCCGACTTCCTCATACAATACCACAACTCCTCTCTAGGCACCCTGTCATATGCTTTCTCTAAGTCTACAAAAACACAATGCAACTCCTTCTGACCTTCTCTGTACTTCTCCATCAACACTCTCAGAGCAAACATCACATCTGTAGTGCTCTTTCCTGGCATGAAACCATACTGCTGATCACTAACCATCACGTCCCTTCTTAACCTAGCTTCCACTACTCTTTCCCATAACGTCATGCTGTGACTGATCAATTTAATCCCTCTGTAGTTACTACAGCTCTGCACATCACCCTTATTCTTAAGCATCGGTACCAAAACACTTTTTCTTCATTCCTCAGGCATCCTCTCACTTTCCAAAATGTCATTAAACAATCTGGTTAAAAACTCCACTGCCATTTCATCTAAACACCTCCATGCTTCCACAGGTATGTCATCTGGACCAACAGCCTTTCCATTCTTCATCCTCTTCATAGCTATCCTTACTTCCTCCTTGCTAATCCATTGCACTTCATGATTCACTATCCCCACATTATCCAACCTTCTCTCCCTCTCATTCTCTTCATTCATCAACCCCTCAAAGTGCTACAGATATATATATGTATATATATATATATATATATATATATATATATATATATATATATATATATATATCCACAGGAACTCTTGGAATATTAGTGAGATTTGGTTCATAGGTGTTGTACTAGGCTAATGACCCATTCTGCAGATGGGGTCTGGGTGTCACTTCAGCAGTGGCAATCATCTCGAGCCAAGGTTTACACCACCAGCTGGCTAGCCCTGCCTCGGTAGTTCATTTCTAGCCATGCATAACATATTTCTGACAAGGTCTTGGTACCCTTGATAAGTGTATGCAGGGGCTTTAATGATGAAACATTTACAAGCATGGTCCATGGAGATGAACCACTTACAGGTTGCCTGTGTCCATTAGACACACAGGTGCCACACCAGGGATAACTTTCCTGTTCCTCATGCAATTTTTCAAGTTACATTTCAATTGGGTTAGGGAGGAATTTTGCTTCACATGGATGGAGACCCTGTTTCGGGACAGGGCTAGTTTCTGTGTATATACCTATCTCTCAAGCAGGTCCTATTTGTATCACAGGCAACATTTGAGTCTTTAGAATAGATAATTCTGGTGCTGTTTTCTTTTGCAGATGTACAGGAGGTCCACCTGGGTGGGGTCTTTCAATGGCTTATATCCAGGCATAGATTTCCCCTCAACAGCCTGTAGGAGACAGGATACAGGGAACAGCTTTGAGCTGGTCTGTACAGGACATGTTAATTACACCCTGTATTCCTTTAGTGAGGAACCTCTGTGGACGTTCCAGTTATTGGGTGTGCCTGGTTGTGTACATACCAAAGGGGAATCTGTATTCAATGATAGTTCTGATGCATGCTGAATAAAGGGTAACAATGACCTCCTTGAGCCTATATGTCATACCTTTGTTTATAAGTTTCACAACATAGAACAATTTTCTCACCACTGTTTACATGTGATTGTCAAAGACTAGATTACTATCTGTGTGTGTCCCCAAGTCTGTGACTACTGGGTCGACTCTTAGGGGTGTGTTGTAAATATGATAGTTACCAGGGGTGGATAACTGCTTGAAGGATACTATTATGCATTTCTTGGCATATAGTTTTAGTCCATGGCTCTGACACAAGTTATTTGGCTGTTCAGACCTTCCTGGCAAACATTAGTGCCAGTGGGGGATTCTATGACAGCTCCTAATTTGCATTCATCTGCAAATTTGGTCAACCAGAAGCCCTTGACATTGGCCCTGACTTCAGAGAAGTAAATGACAAAAAAGTGAGGTCCCATGAGGGACTATACTTGTTACTGGCCTCTATGTAGAGGTGGACTCCCCAGTTCTAACTTTATGGGTCCTGCCTGTGAGCCAGCTGGCTATCCACTGCATGAAATAAGGGTTTATACCTAACCTATTGAGTTTATCAAACTGCCCTTGTGGTACTGTGTCAAATGCCTTGACCAGGTCAAGCTGGCAGTGTGAAACATTTTGCTGTCATCCATTGCTTTGGTGACCTTCTCAAAGAAGTCTTCCGGGTTGAGTAGGCGTGACCTGCCCTTGATGAAACAAGACTGGGTTGGGTCTAGTGTTTGGAGGTTTCTTATGTCATTATTGATCATTGCCATGCTAATTCTTCCCATGCCTCTGCATTTGAGATTTGTGAGACTTATGGGTCTGCAGTTTTCTGGGTCTGTAGATGACCCACCTTTGTGCAGAGGGATGACTGTTGCTGTTCTCCATTCATGAGACATGAAGCCTGCTTGGAGGCTACAGCTAAATAGCAATTCCAAAGAGTCTGATAGATCTTGTTTAATGCTATTTAGAAGGCATCCTGGGATATTGTCTGGACTCATTGATGTAGTGTTCTTGGCCATAGAGAAGGCATTGAGGACCTGTTTCCTAGTGATAGTAGGGAGAGTTATATTTGATGGTATTTCATGATGGGAGGTTGAAGGGAGGGAGAGAGAGTAAAGGTAAAGGTGAATTTGTCTGCCAATATGTTTGTATCTTCTGGCTTAGTATAGGTGACTCCATTAACAATTAGCTCTACACACAATTGTGTATTGCCTTTGAGGTTGTGTACATAGCAAAATAAAGCCTTGTGATTGTCCTTGGCCTAAGAGACCAAATTTGGCTTTAGTAGAATTTCTTTGTCATCTGAGTTTTTTTTTTCATTTAATGAGAGTGCTTTTATCCTGCTGGGTGCTATACTTCCTAATTTTCATCAGGATTTTCTTCCATCTGTTATACAGCCTTTTGATGTTGTGATTCCAACAGGGTGGCCTTTTTTTGAGTTCTGTATTCCTTTCTAGCAGGTACAGATGCCTCTATGCAGCTATCAACATACTTGTATAGCATTTCTTTGACCAGTGTTCTCACAGTTTATGGGTTCTTGAAAT
>NC_056741.1:450728530-450808530 GCF_019279795.1 Protopterus annectens | reverse complement strand
ACACACACACACACACACACACACACACACACCTTTCAATGTTGACAAATTATGGTGGTTCTCCATAAAGCCTTGAATATATAGAGAGTTCTATAATTTCAGCCCACTTACTTGTATATTTGCAGAATGCACAACTAACAACTAATGCCATACAAACTAAATCCCCAAATCAGCAGTTTTAAATTCCAAGAAATCATTTTTTCAATGGCATGTAATGATTGTTTTCCTACATAAAGCTAATGATATTATAAAGGGAACAGAAACAGTTTCAATCAGTTTACTTACAGTGGCTGCAACACTTTAATTTTGTGCCCATCGCACTCACAACTCCTGTAACTTTTAACCATATCATATTAATGGAAGCTATTCAATTGCCGCTTTTACAGTCTGAGCTTTTAGATTTAGGTAATTTCTGAAAATGACCACTGTCCAGCAGGAGTAACCTGGTTAAAGTATAAAAAAAATAAGATAAAAATAAATAAGGATTCCATAAATCTGTCAAAAATCCATTAAACGTGGAAAAGAACTTATTGAATTTGGATGAAGCTGTGAAAAAAACAGCACCACTTTCAAAGGATGACAAGTAAAGTGAGAAGAAGGATGATACGGCCTTTTTTACGTAAGTGTAAGTGATTCTGAAAATTGTTAAAATGCACCATCTTAAAAACCCACCTCAAATGCATCATTCCTGGATGCTTCACAGATGTAAGGTTAGCTTAGTGGGAGTATTTTACATCTGTAAGTGTACACATATGAAGCAAATAAATGCACTTAAGAAGTAAGTAATTCTATTCAGCGCTAGTAATCTGTAATTGCTTTTTGCAATGTATGTTTTTATAATGTACATTAAGCATGTTTAAGCATTTTGTAATCTCCTTTCACAAACTGTATTTCTGTGTTTAAAGCTTTCTCATCAAGATTAAGACTTCTTTTTTCCTAAGGCTAGTCAAGATGCAGAAATGTTTAACTATATGTAATGAAATTCATTCCAGAGGGTGCTGTTAGGTTTTCTTCCTCATAATTTACTGCACAGAATACATCTAAAGCACTGTTTCACTAAGGCTGCCTCTTTGGTACTCATTAAGGGATCTAGAATTTCCTCATTAGAGCAGTTATGTACCTTGCGTTTCTATCTAATTAAGGGTGAAAGAAAGAAATACTACTGGAAGGAAAAGAACTTTATGAGCATGTGAAAAAAAAAATAAAAATAAGAGTGTAATACTGAATGGCTTAGACTTAAGATAATACTATAGTTACTTTATGATGTCTGAAATGACTACTATTCCAAAGATGCTCCCCTTTCAGTTGACATGAAATCAACAAATATGAATTCTGTTTTATTTTAGGTATACTATCTCAATGTTAGTTATTAAAACAAAAATGTCTTTCAAGAAGCCTGTGTTGAGAGGTGGTGTGCTTGTGCTTGCCTTAGAAAATATAGGTTCATAGGTCATAGGTAAGTACTAGGCTATCTGCCCAGGGGCATTTATAAGCCTAGCCACAGAGTGATGGCTTTCACCTCCCCATTAGATTAGTTACCTGGGCCTCTGTCAACAGGGCTCCTGAAGTGATCCCAGGGTAGAACTTACGATTACCCATCCACTCATCAAGATTTCTCTTGAAGAGGGTCATAGAGGAACTCTGCCGAATATGGATTGGGATTCTATTCCAGAGTGAGGGGAGTCGCTGGGACAGGAATCTATCCCTCCAGCATGTCCTGTTTATTCTTGTACATAGGTTCAAGTCGCTAGAACGAGTGGTTCTGAGGGATCGCGTTTTTTTGAGGTGAAGCATGTCCATTAGTTCAGGGTTTGACATGGCCCTATAGGTCAGGCATAGGTCACCTCTGAGCAGAAGGTAAGTGACTGAGAAGAGCTGGAGCTTTTTTAATCGTGCTTCATAGGGTAATTGTTTAAGGCCCTTAATCCTCTTAGTGAGGTACTTCTGTGGTCTTTCTAGTTGTTGCAGGTGTCTAGTGAGGTACATCCCAAATGGGGCATTGTACTCTATTATGGGCCTAATGAGTGAGGAGTAAAGGGGCACAATCACCTCCTTGGATCTGGATGAGAAACCCTTTGTGATAAGGTGTGCCACATAGAAGGATTTCCTGACTGTTTTGGCTATGTGGTTATCAAAGGAGAGCATGCTATCTACTTGTTACCCAGGTCCCTAATTACTTCTTCTGTACTTAGTGGATTCCCATCTATGTGGTAGTTTGTAGGTACTTTGTTTTTCCCAAATGGGATTACTATGCATTTTTTGGCATTTAGCTTGAGGCCGTGACTTTGACACCAGGTGTTTGTCTCTGTGAGACCCTTTTGCAGGATGTCTGTGTCAGCTGGAGAGTCAATTATTGCACCCAATTTACAGTCATCTGTGAACTTGGTTAGCCACAGTCCCTCCGCCTTTGCCTGTACTTCGGAGAAATATATACTGAACAGGAGGGTCCCAGGACTGAGCCCTGTGGGACTCCCCTTGTGACTGGTTTAGAGTCAGACATGGCGCCTGCCACTCTTACCATGTGGGTTCTGTCTGAGAGCCAATTGGCAACCCATCTCGTGACATGGGGGTTGATATTTAAGCTGGTGAGTTTGTCTATGATTCCTGAGTGTGGGATGGTGTTGAACACCTTAGCGAGGTCTGGATATGCTTTGTGGACCACCTTCCCTTCATCTATGGCCTTGGTGACTGTTTCGAAGAAGTTGACCAAGTTCAGAAGGCAAGATCTGCCTTTAACAAAGCCGAACTGGGTGGGGTCCAGTTTCTCCAGGTTCCCAATGTCCCTGTTAATGAGCTCCATGATAATGCATTCCATGGCTTTGCAGACCAAGCTAGTCAAGCTTATAGGATGATAGTTCCCAGGGTCAGTTGTGGCACCACCTTTGTGGAGTGGTACGACTGTTGCTGTACGCCATTCTTTGGGTACATAGCCTGTAGAGAGGTTGAATTTGAATAGTGATTTGAGATGAGGGGTTAGTTCATTTTGAAGCTCGTGTAAGACACAACCTGGGATAGCATCTGGTCCCATTGATGCTGTGTTTTTGGCCTTTGCAAGGGCTGTCTTTACTTGTGTGTCTGAGATATCTGGAGTGCCACATTCTTCTGGGATGGGTGCTAGCCCCTTTGGTGGAGAGGGGGGGGGTGAAGTTTGCACTGAACTTATCAGCCAGGATGTTGGCAATATCGGTTGGTTCAGTGTATTTATGGCCATTATGCACTAGCTCGGAGCATATCTGAGAGTTTGCCCCTAGACTTTTGACATAGTTAAAGAAGGCCTTGTGGTTATCCTTAGAGTCATTGGCTATTTTTCTTTCGAAGTTTATGATATTCTGTTGAAGTCCCCTTTCT
Source organism: Protopterus annectens (assembly GCF_019279795.1). Taxonomy (NCBI): domain Eukaryota; kingdom Metazoa; phylum Chordata; order Ceratodontiformes; family Protopteridae; genus Protopterus; species Protopterus annectens. The sequence continues at coordinate 450,805,182 of NC_056741.1, read as the reverse complement.
GTGAGATGGTTTCATGAAGCCATTTTCTATTAATTCATCGTTTGCACCCTAATCTGTACTGCATTATGGGTAATGAATGCAATATATAGCACGTCATGAGTGATTAGAGCTAATGTAATACAAAGCAGTGTCCACTGAGGTTAGAAAAGAAGGAAGTAGTAACAGAAGATGGGTATAGTGTGATGCCATCTAAATCATGTGATGCGATGTTCTAGAACACCAGGCTCCTTGCTGGTCTCTTTACAACAGAATAGAATAAAGTTAGAGATAGAGGAAGTAGAAAGACACAGTGGCCATACTGCTGCTTTGGCAATTTCCCAGTCTGTATAAAAAAAGGTAAAGGAGGCAGTGGGCCTTTTAAAAATTCAAAAAAAATAACATAGTTGACAGTGAACAGTCACTCAGCAGCACTCCACTGTAAAGGGTTGGAGATGACCTGCTAAACTGGTGTGAAGCAATTGTATCAGGTATGCGGAGCATGAAATATGCAAATACGGTCAAACAACAAGTGTGACAAAGTAATAGGCTCAGTGACTTTTCTGGGTTACAAACCACAGGACAAAAATCAAGGAGCAACGATCATGAAGAACATGTACTGCAACACTCCCGAGAATACTGAACAATGAGCTTTTCTGCAGCCTTAACTATTTTATATGATGCTACACTCTATATCTGAACATTAAAATTGTAGCATATCATAGTTCAATGCTTTGCAATAGAAACTGCATTTCCAATTCAGATATGCAAGGGTCAAAGGTATTATTTTCAAAAAGGCTGTCTAAAAATTCATACGTATCTTTAATAAACTTCCCGACTTTCATGAGAAAATTGCCTACATATATATAGGTAAGCTACTCGATCAAAGTTTCATTATCAATCTACCATAACTGTTTACAAAAGACAAAATAAAAAAAATCATATTAAGTACAATTGCCTAAAGGATAAAATCATCAGGAGACAGATGCTATAACCACTGAAGGGTAAAGCTTGAATAACTGTTACATTGAATGTCCTGTGACAACTCATGTTTTGTGCTGCCATGCAAGGATTCATGGTTTATACAAGGCAACTATTTGCAAGAGACACATTTTATTTGCAAAAGATCCTTCATGCTTTTTGTTGTAACAACTCTCTTTGCTTTTTCCTGTCTCCTTTTTCACATCAGTTTGATCTGAGCAGTTCGCCATCTCATAACCATTTATTTTTAATGCCTAATTTATTCTGATTGCAACAGGACACTTATTTCACAATCTTAGAAAGTACAACATTAATGCACCTATCATATTTTTCTACTACTGATATTTATTTTTAATATTCGGTTTCTCAATATAGTGTTAGATCCACCAGGAGTGTGTTCCAGGATAAGCTGTTACCACTATAGCTTGTTGTCAACTCTACCTACTACCATTTTGTTTAACATGACTCACATGAGATTAGTTAGGCTTTCCTTAACTCTACATAAAAAAAACTACCATGTATGTTGTTTAGTCAGAAATCAAGTCTTTAATTTTGCTTGTGTGTGTGTGTTTCTCTCTCTATATATATATTTATATATATATATATATATATATATATATATATATATATATATATATATATATATATATAGATATATATATATATATATATATATATATATATATATATATATATATATATATTTGTTGTGTCTTTTGGCTTTTCCCGGTTAGGGGTCGCCACAGCGGAACTCCGGTCCGCTAATGACTGGCAGTAGATTTTTACATACCGAGTTGCCAGCTCTGACGCACAACCTTCAACGAAGGTACGCCCATTCATGCATGTCTCCACACAGAAGACGCTCTAGCTGAGAATTGAACAGGACAACGTCTTACTGTGAGGCAACAATGCTACCACAGCACCACCACCGTATATTGGTGGATAAATGTTTAGGTATAGCTACAAACAGATTTACAGATATGAATACACATACAGATAAATATATAGGTATAGGTATAGGTATACATAAAGATATACAGATACATATATGGATATAGGTATACAGACATAAGTATAGATATATGTGCAGAAAATAGGTAAAAATTACAGAACATCAAAAACTGGCTTTTCCCAGGGGTGGACTAGGTTCATTGGTTCTTACTAAGGTTACAGCCAAGGACACCAAAAGAAGCTAAGCGACATTACCCAGTATTGGCTGGAGTCTAACAATGTTTTCCATTAAGATTTTCAACACATATTTTTGGTGAAACTTTGTTATGTATTTTAGGAGTACAAGAGCTTTCTGTATGTAAGGAAAATGTCACACAATGCTAAAAACCAGTATCAATAGAGAACATCATACCTCTAGCTTTCCTGGTGGAAAACTATATGTTATTTGTTTACTGGTACAGTAGAACACACTAGTACTGAGCTTCCATTTTTTTTCTGGGGCAAATAAACCAAAATCCCATATTTGTATTGTTTACTTACTGACCCATATCTGTATTGTTTAATTACTGACAAAATATAAGAGTTTCGTGGATTCTGGCATTTTACACTGCATCACTCATTCATAATAATTTGTATTTCACCTTACAGTTACTGCTTATAATACTATCTGTTTTAGCCAGTGTTCTGTGCTTTGTAAATTCTGCACATATTTATATAAGTACAAAAAGTATAATGAAAATATCATTTCATTTTTTAAGAATTGCACATTATGCATCATTGTTCACTATGTGAAGTACTGCCATAATTGAGTAATACAGAAGATGGTTTGCGTATTTACTTGTACACTGGGACACCAGTACACTTACTTTTATGCCAAATACCACACCTCACTTTACATTACAAACACAGCAGTGAAGCACAATCTGTAAAACATCAAACTGTGATGTTCCCCATGTAGAAACATATGTTACTATGTTACCGAGTCCATCTTTCAATCTACAATGTAGCACCAATGTCTTTGTTCTCAATAACTGTTAGACCTTCCTTATTAACTATAAATCCGATCTCTCTCTCTCTCTAAATGACATTATTTCCAACCTCTGTGGATACTTATTATTGAGGGAACTTTTTATTAATATTACTATACAATAACCTGCTTTCCTTTTTTTTTATTATGTACTGTACCTGTATGATGTATTGTACCTGCATTTTGCACTATGATTTTTGCCCTCGCTGAAAATTCTGTGTTAACCTGTAATATGCATTGTATATATAACTGTTGTTATTTGTTATTTGTTGTTTTTTTTTTTGTTTCTGCCTTGGAGCTTATCTCCCAGGGCCTCTACTGAAAATGGACGTATATCCAGTTAGACTAGCCCGGTCAACAAATGTAAAATAAATAACATAAATAAATAAATTTGTTGCTGTGTCAGATATCTCACAGTATTGGGTAAACTCATAAACTCAAAAGTGTTGGAAGTTGGTTTAAAAGGGAAAACTTGAAATAAAAGAGTTTAATACTAAACTTTTATAAAAAGGAAAATCAAGACAAAAATGTGTAGCACAGAAGACAGATCCAGCTAGATGTTATATTGATAAAACAGTGTTCTTTTTAATGGAAGAAATTATATTTAGGCAAGAAGCAGTTATGGCTTTAAAATCTTCTGTTGATGGTTATTTATATACACTGAAAAAGATAATGGCAATATGATGGGCTAGTTTGAATATCTGAGTTATAAATATCACTGCAGAATCAACCATGGAACCAGAGTTCCATCAAAAGACAGAAAGCCCAAATCAATGGAATCATCTGAACAAATGATTATTCTTTTCGGCTTTTCCAGGTTAGGGGTCGCCACAGTGGAACTCTGGTCCGCTAATGATTGGCAGTAGATTTTTATGGTGCAGAGTTGCCAGCCCGACGCCCAACCTTCAGCGAAGGCACGCCCATTCACGCATGTCTTTCAGAGGCCACTCAACCGCGGGGAGGACATGCAGACTCCACACAGAAGGCACAAAAAGTTATCTTGTTTTGCACCAGTTTTTTATAATGGCCAAATATTCAAGTGGCAGCATCCAAAGCACTGTAGGAGAGCTCAGTGTTTCAGAGACCACAAAATTTTGCTTATTGCATATCTGTCACTTTAAAACATTTTGTATACTTGTTACTGATACTGGATTAATGAGGGACCAATAAACTTAACGGACTGGTTATTTAAATAGCTGAGTTACTAAGAGCTTGACAAAATAAACTGAGTCAAACAGACTTTCGTAAAGAAGATGACTACAATAACATGGCAGATGACTAATTCTAAACAAATAATTACTAACAGGAAAAAAGTCAACTTGTGCAGTTAATGATTTTCAAAGTGGTCACATATTCAAACATGAAGCAACATAGATTTCAGCATTTCAAGGCAATATGATGCTACATACAGTTATGCAAGTTCAGCTACCGCTATCGGTTTGGCTATGTTAATTCTGTCAAGATATCAATTTTAAATGGATAGCAACAGAAGACATTAGAATTGATTCGTTTGGTAGGCAACAAGCAGAGTTTCTTCATGTGTGGTGCAAACTAATAAATTACAAATGGATGCCCTTTACATCAAACAAAGGACAGTGTAAGAGTTAATTAATGTATCTGATTATTCCTTGTTGTTTAAACAATATATTTGGGCAATGCAAGGGTGCATTGGTTAACATTGTCACCTCACAGAAAGAGGTTCTCTGGTTTGATTCTCAGCTGGTGTGTCTTCTGTGTGGAGTCTGCATGTCCTCCCTGCATTCACATGATGGGATTCCTCTGGGTACTCTGGTTTCCTCCCACATTCCAAAGAGATGCACCTGGAACATTTCTCCCCAGGCCTCCTTTGAAAATAGGCTCTGCCCTAGTTGGGCTTTCCTGGTTAAAAAATGTTAAATAAAATAAATAAATTGTGTAAACGATTTAAGTTTACTACTACTCATTTACCAAAATGTAATGATACAATCCTAGATTGTCAGAGGCTGATCAGTAAAATATCATTTTCTTGTGTCTGGATTGAGTAAAACTCAAGATTTCTCAGAAATAATCATTTATTTATTTATTTACTTACTTACTTAATTGTGTATTTATTTATTGACTAATTAATTAATTGTCTTTGCTGACCATGAAAGTCTGACTGGGCAAAGCCCATTTTTAGCACAGGCCTGAGGAGAAAAGCTCCAACACAATTCATTTATATTAACAAGTGAATTTAGACAGTTCTCAGAAAAACAATATTGTATTTTGCAGAAAAAAAAAACAAACATAGTTACAAGACAGGTATATAACATATTGTGTTTACACAAGTATGTATAAGTGTATACAGTTCTGGTAGCTCTAAATTCTTGAAGGAAGTAACTGGATTTATACTTTAGAAGGTAAAACATTGCTGCACCGTGCGGTGTAAGTTACTGCAAGGAAGTAGCATTGGGGTAGGTATTGCAAGGAAGTGCAAGCATTTTGAGAGCATAGCTAGACTGCGGAGTGCACTAGAGGAGATAAGAAGTTAGAAAAGATTTAGGGAAAGTGAAAAAGGGAGAGATAGAGAGATGTGTACATGGTCGTAAAGGGAGAAGGTTAAAATGGGAAGAATGATGGAGGAAATGCTGGCATACTGCAGACTCAGCCTAGAGCTGAGCATGAGCATCACCATGACTGATTCACATCTAGTTTGAGCAGGCTTTTAAAGTGTGATAGGTTGTTTTTAAAGTGTGGTAGTTTAGTTGGATGTAATGCCATAGCCAGTATTCATAATAAATAGCATTGCAGCATAACTCAGCTTGCATCTATGAGAAGATACACAGCACTGCTATTTACCAATTCATAATCATCCACATACCCAAAAGACCAGTGTCTCATTTCTGGGACTGTGCATGACAATGAAGTGCTCCACTGTGCAACTGGAACAGCTGTGTGTCAGAGCACCAACTAGTAGTATAGTGGGGGGGGGGTCGAAGGGGGAAATCGTCCCAGGTACAAAGTGTTAGTCAGCATGATCATAAGTACTGAAATGGCAATGCACAAGTGTGTAGAGCTGATGGTGGCATGGATAGGCTGTTGAAGAAGCCAGTGCACCAACAGGCTTCTACAGCCAAAGTAGGAGACCAGCATTGGGCACTAGATAAGCCAGCTATGGCTCTGGAACCAACTCCTCATGGTACTAATTAGCACTGGTATAGACAGGACCATCCAGAGGTGCTAAACTGGCCCCCCAGTACAAGGGAAACAGGCACAAACACATACAACCTCAGTCACTGTCCAGTTCTCACCTATAGACTGACAGACACATACTCACACACACAAACATTCACACTCGTGTAGTTTCATTCATACACAGCATGACTTATACATCAGTAACAAGTTGAAAAAGGATTGACTCACCCTGCTTCACTTAAACACACACACACACACACACATACACACACACACACATACACACACACACACACACACACACACACACACACACACACACACACACACACACACACACACACACACACACTCGTGCACATCCATTCATACACAGCACAAGCCATACTTCAGCTACAGGGTGAAACAGCACTGATTCACCTGCTTCACTTAAACACACACACACACACACACACACACACACGCACACACACACACACGCACACACACACACACACACACACACACACACACACACACACACACACACACACACACACACACACACACAGTCTCTCTCACAACAGCCATTCACACACAGACATGCATGGACCCACTTATGCACTGGCTTAGGGATTACTTACACACACAAACACACAACACACACACACACACACACACACACACACACACACACACACACACACACACACACAAACATACCCACATACATACATACATATTTATACACAGCACAAACTATACATCAACTGCAGGATGAAACAACATTGATTCAACCTGCACAAACTCCTCACATTGAAAGGCATAGATGGGTGATGCAACAATGCCTTATACACATACACCTTTGGATCTATGACCTGCCTAGCACTTGCATAGTATGAGCACCTATACTTAATAAATACTTTAACTGGACAGCATGCTAGGATGGTCATTTATACAGATTCCTCTAACAGATCACCAGATTAGCATGTAGCACTCTGAACTTTGTTGCCTATAGCACAGGGAAGTATGCACCCCCATAGGGGTGTAGGCAGAAATAGCATCCCCTAGATGAAACACCTATGTTGAGCTGTTTAATTACTTTACATGGCAGGCAGCTTTCAAGGAATTCCATTCAAGTGATTTACTTATAAGTGAACAAGTTACAATCATTCACAGTACAAACATTTAGTTATATTAAACAACACCACAGACATTGCTAGTTTAAGAGTTAACATGTCAGAAAAGTTTAAAACAAAGTATGAATTATTATATACTTAGATTTTTCTAGAAGGCTGATCATGCTAAAACAAAGGAAGCAGTTAGAACATCTTATCCAATAATCAAACATAAAATCTTAAAACCAATGGAAGGCACCAAAAATAAATTAAATAAAAGATATACCCAGAAACTCATAAAACAGCCACCTGAAGCAAGTTTAATTTAGTGTTCATTCGTTTAATACACAAACTTCATTAGAACAAGATGACAAATTGAGCAGCAATAGATAATATATACAAAAGACATTGGCTAACCAATATTATACAATTCCTCCTCTAAAACGTGCACGCTGATTGGCCAGCCCAACCAGCGTGCCCGTTGTAAATCCCTCAATATACTAATGGAAAAAGGTCCGGTCGCCCGGACTTTTTCCGTTAGTATAAAACACTGTCTCGCTATGTTAAAATAGTTTAACATAGCGATACAGGTTTAAAAAAAGCAACGCAGATCTCCGTTGCTTTTTTTAAAGCTGTCTCGCTATGTTAAACTCCTTTAACATAGCGACACAGTGTATAAAAAGCAACGGAGATCTTGCGATCTCCGTTGCTTTTTTTTTTAAACCTGTCTCGCTATATTAAATGGGTTTCACATAGCGAGACAGCTTTAAAATAAGTAACGGAGATCTCCGTTGCTTATTTTAAAGCTGTCTCGCTATGTTAAACCCATTTAACATAGCGAAACAGTAAAAAGCAATGGAGATCTTGCGTTCTCCGTTGCTTTTGCCCACAGCTCTGATGTACTGCATAGGCATGCGCAGTACATCAGAACTGCCACGGAATACCAGACAGCTGCGGAAGGGCAGCAAAGAGGCATTATACAATGCCATTATTTAAGAAAAGTAATTATTTCTTTTCTTAAATAATGTCATTGTATAATAGCAATAACCCACTTCTGGGTGTGGGTAATGCTGGATTTACCCACGGTTGTCTTTGTTTGGTCCCTCGGGACCAAACCACGCCAACCGTGGGTAAATCCAGCATTACCCACACCCAGGCGTGGGTTATTGCTATAAAAACAGTCAGTTAAGAAAATGGATACATTGACCGTTTGAGTACAAAAACATCTAGTGATAAACAGTTTAAAAGTAGTTAAATCATTCTGTTTTAAGCAAACATGTAATGTTAATGACAACATTCAAGCCAGTTGTATGATCAGCTCTCAAAGCAACCTGCCATTTCAATTATTTTGTTTCTAGAGCATTGTTAAATTGTCTATAAACAGCATAGGATCTACACTATCTAAAACAAACAAACAAAAGCTTCCTAAAATTTTCACATTCACTAGCATGTTTATACAATACATTGATTAAGTCACATTTGTAATAGCAGCACCTTGTTCTTAAATTCTTTTGTAAATTCTTCTGTAAAGGGCTGTAAGTGTTAGAGCCCTTTACAAAAGAATTTACAAACACTGAGCTGCTATTAAAAAATGTGTTTTTGTATTCAAGCAGTCAATGGAAATTTGTCTGATCTGCAATTATTTTTCATTTGATGAATGGTAAATTTAAAAAGGCATGGTACTGCAGTGGATGCTACCCTAAGTTTGCAACTTGCTCATGGCATTACTTGAAGAGACATGAGATTACATGATAATACATTTTAAGAATAATGTACAGTTTTATGTACATTTTACAGATTGTTTATATTGTCAACAATGGATGCTTCATAAGTGTAGCGATAATATATGTATTTTGGATTTTTATTAAGATTTTTAATTATAGTAATACATCTGTTTCCAATGATTTGGTTGAAATATTTCAAAAAGGTTTTACATTTATTCCTGCCATAAAGTTTGATGTGGTTGACACGATTATGGAATTTAAACTTTGTCAGGAAGATTAACTTATTTTTATTGCTTAATACTGAATCAAATGAAGTGTCTATCTTTTGCCATCATAGTACTTTTAATCCACCCCTTTTACTAAATGTTTTATTATATGAAAAGTTATGTGCACATGAGCTGAGCTTTGGATTATTCTAAATCTAGGACCATGTTTTATAATTTATCTAACAAGCAATGTGTTCTACTGAAAAAAGTGGCATGGATAGGCTGTTGAAGAAGCCAATGCACCAACAGGCTTCTACAGCCAAAGTAGGAGACCAGCATTGGGCACTAGATAAGCCAGCTATGGCTCTGGAACCAATTCCTCATGGTACTAATTAGCACTGGTATAGACAGGACCATCCAGAGGTGCTAAACTGGCCCCCCAGTACAAGGGAAACAGGCACAAACACATACAACCTCAGTCACTGCCCAGTTCTCACCTATAGACTGACAGACACATACTCACACACACAAACATTCACACTCATGTAGTTTCATTCATACACAGCATGACTTATACATCAGTAACAAGTTGAAAAAGGATTGACTCACCCTGCTTCACTTAAACACGCACACACACACACACACACACACACACACACACACACACACACACACACACACACACACACACACACACACACACACACACACTCGTGCACATCCATTCATACACAGCACAAGCCATACTTCAGCTACAGGGTGAAACAGCACTGATTCACCCTGCTTCACTTAAACACACACACACGCACACGCACACACACACACACGCACACACACACACACACACACACACACACACACACACACTGCACATCCATTCATACACAGCACAAGCCATACTTCAGCTACAGGGTGAAACAGCACTGATTCACCCTGCTTCACTTAAACACACACACACACACACACACACACACACACACACACACACACACACACACACACACACACACACACACACACACACACACACACGCACACACACACACACGCACACACACACACACACACACACTCTCTCTCACAACAGCCATTCACACACAGACATGCATGGACCCACTTATGCACTGGCCTAGGGATTACTTACACACACATACACACAACACACACACACACACACACACACACACACACACACACACACACACACACACACACACACACACACACACACACATACATACATACATACATATTTATACACAGCACAAACTATACATCAACTGCAGGATGAAACAACATTGATTCTACCTGCACAAACTCCTCACATTGAAAGGCATAGATGTGTGATGCAACAATGCCTTATACACATACACCTTTGGATCTATGACCTGCCTAGCACTTGCATAGTATGAGCACCTATACTTAATAAATACTTTAACTGGACAGCATGCTAGGATGGTCATTTATACAGATTCCTCTAACAGATCACCAGATTAGCATGTAGCACTCTGAACTTTGTTGCCTATAGCACATGGAAGTATGCACCCCCCATAGGGGTGCAGGCAGAAATACCATCCCCTAGATGAAACACCTATGTTGAGCTGTTCAATTACTTTACATGGCAGGCAGCTTTCAAGGAATTCCATTCAAGTGATTTACTTATAAGTGAACAAGTTACAATCATTCACAGTACAAACATTTAGTTATATTAAGCAACACCACAGACATTGCTAGTTTAAGAGTTAACATGTCAGAAAAGTTTAAAACAAAGTATGAATTATTATATACTTAGATTTTTCTAGAAGGCTGATCATGCTAAAACAAAGGAAGCAGTTAGAACATCTTATCCAATAATCAAACAAAAAATCTTAAAACCAATGGAAGGCACCAAAAATAAACTAAATAAAAAATATACCCAGAAACTCATAAAACAGCCACCCGAAGCAAGTTTAATTTAGTGTTCATTCGTTTAATACACAAACTTCATTAGAAAAAGATGACAAATTGAGCAGCAATAGATAATATATACAAAAGACATTGGCTAACCAATAAAAACAGTCAGTTAAGAAAATGGATACATTGACCGTTTGAGTAAAAAAACATCCAGTGATAAACAGTTTAAAAGTAGTTAAATCATTCTGTTTTAAGCAAACATGTAATGTTAATGACAACATTCAAGCCAGTTGTATAATCAGCTCTCAAAGCAACCTGCCATTTCAATTATTTTGTTTCTAGAGCATTGTTAAATTGTCTATAAACAGCATAGGATCTACACTATCTAAAACAAACAAACAAAAGCTTCCTAAAATTTTCACATTCACTAGCATGTTTATACAATGGATTGATTAAGTCACATTTGTAATAGCAGCACCTTGTTCTTAAATTCTTTTGTAAATTCTTCTGTAAAGGGCTGTAAGTGTTAAAGCCCTTCACAAAAGAATTTACAAACACTGAGCTGCTATTAAAAAATGTGTTTTGGTATTGAAGCAGTCAATGAAAATTTGTCTGATCTGCAATTATTTTTCATTTTATGAATGGTAAATTTTAAAAGGCATGGTACTGCAGTAGATGCTACCATAAGTTTGCAACTTGCTCATGGCATTACTTGAAGAGACATGAGATTACATGATAATACATTTTAAGAATAATGTACAGTTTTATGTACATTTTACAGATTGTTTATATTGTCAACAATGCATGCTTCATAAGTGTAGCGATAATATATGTATTTTGGATTTTTAGTGTTTTAAGTTTTTTAATTATAGTAATACATCTGTTTCCAATGATTTGGTTGGAATATTTCAAAAAGGTTTTTCATTTATTCCTGCCATAAAGTTTGATGTGGTTGACACAATTATGGAATTTAAACTTTGTCAGGAAGATTAACTTATTTTTATTGCTTAATACTGAATCAAATGAAGTGTCTATCTTTTATCATCATAGTACTTTTAATCCACCCCTTTTACTAAATGTTTTATTATATGAAAAGTTATGTGCACATGAGCTGAGCTTTGGATTATTCTAAATCTAGGACCATGTTTTATAATTTATCTAACAAGCAATGTGTTCTACTAAAAAAAGTTACCAGCAGATCGTACTATATGTATTATGAAGCCTGATAATTGTGATGGGTTATTATGGATTCTTTTCATTATGTTTCCAAATGTATGAATTTAATATGCAGTTTTTGAGGCAGCTTCAAAAATTAGTTTTTTAAATTTATTTTGTAAAATAGATGTATTTCTTGATGGATTAATGACTGATTATAATCATTTTCCTAATGTTAAGTATTTTTATGCGTTAAGAAGCCTATTGTTCCAGAAATATTTGGCATCCCCAAGACTCATAAGGATGATCTGTATCCCCCTCATAGGCTGACTGTGGCTACTAGTGGCACCAAAATGTTTTGCTTAATTAAAATTGTTGATCTGAAGCTGAAAGAGTTCTTTCATAATAAGCAACATGTCTTAACTATACAGGTGTTGGCTGACCATGCATATAATGGTGATGCATACTTTTTTTTTTTTTTTTTTTTTTTTTGGTAACTCCCCCTAGTTAGATTTAGTTTCATGATGCTTTGGTTTTGGGGACTTTCTTTTCTAATGAAGACATCCAGTTGTTGGTAGAATTGATGGACATAGTGTCGAGTTATAGTTTTGTGTTTTTTGAAGGAGAGTATTTTAAGCAAGTGTGGGATTTTACCTTGGGGGCAGCCTCAACACTTGATTTTGCCAATATTATAATGTGGTATTGAGAAATTAAATATGTCATTAATGGCCCTGCCTGGGAATCCATTGTTTTGTATTGGAGATCCCTGAATGATATACTTCTTTTTTGCAGAGGAGGGTAGAAGGGTTTACAGACATTTGCTATCAATGAAACAATTAATTTTTTTGAAGTTTACATATCAGTAGGATTCTGTTTCTATTAATTATTTGGATATAAACAATAAGAAAAATATGCAAGAAAGCCCACTTTCTCAAATTCTTTTTTTTTTTTTTTTTGCATTATTCTAGTGCCCAGCCATTCTGGCACAAGAGAAATCTGGTTAAGGGGCAATTTGTAAACTGTCTGATTTAGTTTATGAGAGGGCTTATCCTAGGGTGTTGTTGGATGAAGTTAGGAATATGGTTATTGACAGCCATAGAATAAATTATTCCCCTATTTTATATTCAGGTAAAATATTGCTGGCAAAAGTGAAAGCTGATGTTGATAAGGAATGGAGGTTTCAGAGAACAGTCTTATGAGAGTCTGAACTCTAAAGTTACAGAGATTATTAAGAATGATTGGAAAATGTTGTTTGCTTCTATTTTTTCTATTCCAAAACAGGAAGTAAAGCTTACTTTTGACTATAAGAAGGGAGAAAATATTACAATTTGAGAAAAGTGTTATATACAATGACATATAAAGAATGGTAAACAGCAGAGCATGTAAATATTGTCATTATATTTATGATATGCCATCTGTAAATGTTTAGTCTTTTCCAAGAAGTATTAGGAATAATGGCAGGTTTGGTTACATTAGCATAGGAGTTATTTACATACCTTTATGTTTGAGCTGTCCTGCCTTTTATGTTGGAAAGACTGAGAATCAACTAAGGAGCAGGATTTATGAGCACGGCTATGTTATTAGGAAGTGTGATAAGGGTAATACTTTATACCACCATTTACTTCAGGGGCTAATTTTAAGAAGTGTTTGTTTTATATTATTGAAAAAGTGGCATATCCAGAAAGAGGCAGGCCTTGGGAAGCAAAACTGGAATCTGGAGAGTTTTTTTGTTTTTCCCAGATTAAACTTGATGTTACCTAGCCCCTAGATTTGCATAATAAACTAAGGATAAACAGTGTTTTGATACTCAGATGTTTAGGACTTGTAACATTTGACTTTGATTGTTTTTTGTTAGTTACTTTAGTGTATTTAATGGATAATATGTAATCCTATTTATATTTTTATTCAGGTTTTTGGGAGAGTTCCTTTAAACATTCATTGTAATTAACTGTGTTATTAGGGCTGAATTGTTGCAGTGATGTTGCTTTATATATTGTATTTCTCACTCTGATGAAGTTTGTTCAGTACTGTTCATGAATGAAAGTACTTAGTTAAGTTATATTAAATTTTTATTCCCTGGGACGTTCTTTTGCCTCTGGCATTTTTTACTTTTGATAATATATATGTAATATAATGTCTTTGAAATATTTCCTGTGAAAATTAACTTCTTAAATGCCTCTTTAGTAGGAAAAAGTAAATGGACCAATTTTCTTGTATTTTCATTTTTTTATTTCACTTATTTGTTAGCCATATTAACCCACTGGACACAAGTATTGACAGGTGTTGGAGGCCATGGATTCTGTTTGTGAGGAATTTCTGTGGCATTTCCAGTTGGTGCAGGTGTTTGGAGAGGTACATACCAAACAGGGTGTTTTACTCAATTATTGGAACTGAAGATGCAAAAACCAAACGGCTGCAGGTACACTGAGGTTCCCAAAACACACAACAACAGCAAAAGTAAATTAAGGCACCAAAGTTACACACTGGAAATCAGTCACTGTACTTTATTGCAGAAGACAAACGGTAAGCGCATGTCCCTTATATGTTCTAACACTCTTTCTTTAAAGCTCCTATTTGTTTTGCCTACATAATAGGCATGGCATGCTTGGCAAAAACAAAAATAAACAACATCGACACTTTTACAATCATAATAATTCTTCGTATAAAGTTTAAAACATTTCACAGGATGAATGTACTCATTTTTAGTGTAGAAATGATGACAAGCAGCACAATTCCTGCACGGGAAGGTGCCCTGTCTGTTTGAAAGATTTTTTCTAAAAGACTGATGTTCTCTATTACAGAGCTGCTACTTTAAAGACACATTATTTCTAAAACTGAAGTTTGGGGTGTCACCAGCTGTGGAAACCAGACCTGGTATTTCATGTAATAGGTGCCAATTCTTTTTAATAATTTCCGTATACTTATTGATCTCACTTGCAAATCTAAAAACTATTCTAAACTTATTTCTATCAATACTTGTATCATAAGGTATACTTGTATCAGCACTATAAGAGCTCATGTATGGTTTACATCTTGTAGATCTCAATTTCCATGCATCTGCTATCACTCTAGTGATTTCTGAGCTAGAATAGCCTCTTGTTTGAAATTCTTCTTGTAACTTATTTAAAGCAACTACTGCCTCTTCATCATTATTATGTAGGCATAGGGTTCTATAGACTTGTCCTTTGAGGACATTTCTAGGTATGTGTCTCGGGTGCATATGGAACCAGAAGCAATCAAATGCTCTAGCTAATCATGTCCTGAATACAAACAGTAGCCATTGTTTTAAATTTTTAATCTTACAACAAATAGTAAGGACAAACAGAGGTGGTGACGTAGAAAACCACACTGAAGAATTAGAACAACAATGGATCACTAAATTACAAGCAGATAGATATCCTGGTTTGAATGGATGCACCTCATCAGTTCCTTAACTTAAGGCCAGGTGCCTTAAACACTAAAACATGAGTTTTTTTATATATATATATTTTTCATTGTACTATTATGGTTATATGTGTGTGTATATGTACATATATATATATATATATATATATATATATATATATATATATATATATATATATTTTTTTTTTTTTTAAATAACCATCAGGGATGACACCCCCCCCCTTTTTTTTTAAATATTAATATTTTTTTAAATATTATTGTTTTTAAATATTATTGTGTGTAAATACACACCTTTCTATATATTTTATGCATTTTTCTTATGGATATTGATATATGTTCTTATGTTAGTGAAGTAATATCTCTTTAAATTGTGATGTCATACTAATTGTCCTAGTATTTAACCAAGCATCAGTTGTAGTGATGTGGTCTGATGAAGCAACATTAAGTTGTGAAAGCGCTTACCGTTTGTCTTCTGCAATAAAGTACAGTGACTGATTTCCAGTGTGTAACTTTGGTGCCTTAATTTACTTTTGCTGTACTCAATTATTGGCTTAATGAAGCAGGAGTACAGAGGGGTAATACCCTCCTCTTTTCTGGATGCAATGCCTTTACTTATGAGATGAACCAAGTAAAAGGCTTTTCTGACCACTGCCACTACATGATGGTCGAATGTGAGATTTGTTGTCAACCTGTGTACCCAGGTCTCTCAACACAGATTGTATGCTTACAGGGTTGTCGTTAATGTGGTAAATTAGTAGGGGCCATGTTTTTGCCAAACGGTATAATATATTTATTTTGCATTTAACTTAAGGCCATGACTTTGGCACCAATCATTTGTTGCAGTATGTTATCATTTGGGAAGTCAATAACAGCACTCAACTTACAGTTGTCTGCAGACTTGGTCAGCCACAGGCCTTTTGTCTTTGCCTTGACCTCTGAGAAGTAGATGACAAACAGTAGGGGTACCAGGACATATCACTGGGGAAATCTACTAGTGACACGTCTGCTGTTGGAGGTGGAGGCACCTATTTTGAACTTGTGAGTCCTATCAGTGAGCCAGTTGGCCACCCACCTGATGAGATAGGGATTTATGCCAAGTTGTGTTAGCCTTTCGATGATGCCCAAGTGGGGGACTGTGTCCAAGGCTTTAGCCAAGTCAAGGTAAGCTGTATGTACTGACCTTCCCTCATCCAGGGCCTTGGTGAGGGTCTCAAAGACGTCAACCAGGTTCAACAGGCAAGATCTGCCCTTCAATCCAAACTGGGTGGACTCAAGTGCTTGGAAATTACCTATGTCCTTGTTTATAAGATGCATAATACATTCCATGGCTTAACAGATCAGACTTGTAAAGCTAATGCAGTGATAGTTTGTTTCCAGGGTCAGTAGTGGCACCACCTTTGTGCAGGGGGATGACAATGGCAGTCTCCACTCTGCTGGAATGAAGCCTGTACACAGACTGTGGTTGAATAGGGTGCTCAATGGTAAAGCTAGTTCTTGCTGGAGATGGTGCAAAAAACAGCCTGGGATCAAGAGATATTATGACTAATACATATTCAATAAGTCTATTGAATATGCATTAGTCATATTATCTCTTGATTTAGGATTGGTTACTGTAAACTAAGTTGGGTGTTATGTTTCTATTTTATTACATTTGTATTACCCTTTATTCATTATTTATCTTTGCACTGTTGTACATTTCTTGTTTTCTGATGAAGTTCCAGGATATTTAACGAATGAAAGCACTAAAAACCACCAGTTCATGTGTTGTATTTTTTGTCCATATGCCTTAGAAGTTTATTAAGTTTAATAGATTTATTTTCTTTGCTTAGTTTTCCTTCAGTTTCTGTGATATATATATATATATATATATATATATATATATATATATATATATCATCCTGTTTACTATCGAAATATCGAAATTTAAAACAAAAATGGTACTTAACTGCAAACTAATTCGCCGAAAGTACACATTACCTAACGGCCCTAATGTCGAAAATCAGCTGTTAATGCCGAAAATGTCGAACATGACATTTTACGGCACTTAGCAATTCCACCCTTGCCGTAACTCCCTAACTAGTACACCTAAATCTCATTTATGCAGGGGGCAAGCCCCCCTACACCCTCCTGAGGGGGCTGTACCCCACACCCCTCCTAACTATATATTCCAACTCCGAGATCGCACTACAGTGAGGAAAGGGATATATTTCCCTAACCGCACTGTACTGTGATCCCTGTACATTCCTTTGAATGTTCATATTTGCGAATGCACAGTGCATTCTCAAATATAACATTTGATTATGCAGCTTGCACACATATGAACTATTCAAACATCTGTAGTTTGAATAGTTCATAAGTGTACAATGCTAAGTCAATATTTTAATAGTAAACCATCTCAACCATGTTAAAATCCAGTGGGTATTTATTTTTGTTGATCAAGTAAGACAGGTTAAAAACATAAGTCAAAGTATTTTAGAAATTATTTATGTCATGTCCAATGCACTCCAAGAAAATGATCTAGCAAATGTAAAAGAGTGTGCATACTTTCTACCTAAATATAATTAGTTGGCATCTCCAACTGGTCATGTAA
This sequence comes from Protopterus annectens, assembly GCF_019279795.1. Lineage (NCBI taxonomy): Eukaryota > Metazoa > Chordata > Ceratodontiformes > Protopteridae > Protopterus > Protopterus annectens. Next base: position 450,787,024 of record NC_056741.1, on the reverse strand, counting down.
TTGTGAAGCACTGGGATATGCTGTTAAGGGATGCAGTCTTGGAAAATATTACATAAAACTCCATCAATACTTTATTTAACGTTCCAGCTTAGCAAAGAAAGGTAAGCTGAAATGGCTTCAAGTCAGAAACAGTGGGAATACCACTATTACATCTCTTAAAATAAGGGTTTCCCCATGGCATCTCAAAAGCTACAGATGTGTTAGATCTTAGAAATCGACAGCATCAGTGGATGTGGTTTTACAAATGTATATAAATACAAAGGTTCAGCATATATCTTGCTATATCTATATGGGCTATTGTATATATAGCTAGATATAGCTATAGATTTATACAGATGTATCTATATCTACACACACACACACACACACACACACACACACACACACACACACATTTTATGTATATATATATATATATATATATATATATATATATATATATATATATATATATATATATATATATATATATATATATATATATATAAATATATAAACCTTTGTGTGTTTGTGTTACAGTGCAAATATTATACATGACTGTTACAATAAAATTAGGTTGCGCAGTGAAGCTATACATTTTAAATAATGTAGCTGTACATTTTGAACCAGTGTACAATTTAGATCTGAGATGTTTTCATTTTTGTATTACAAAGGATTATAAGGAACCCATAGGAAAACTAGAATACATGAAAAATTACTAGTGTAAGTGAATTTTAAAACTCAACCCAGCCCATACAGTTAAAATTCGATTGCTCGGTGGGAAGTTTTAATTATTGATGTTTCCATACTGAGACAAGTGATTCTGTAAAATTAATTAATTGAATACATGGGCAATTTATATGTCATATGCTGGTTTATATCTATTGTCTTTGATGGATTTAAATAGGCTGTGCTGTTTAATGAATGTTAATGCTGCCGTAAAGCTCTCCTAAGAAGGGATTTTATCAGAGGTGGTAGGGTTCATATCAAGGATCGCAAAACTCCTGCAGAACTAAAATTTGACTGTGTTTGTTCTTTATAGTTTGCTTTATGACACAGCAGTGGGAATTGTCTGACAAACCAATGGGAAGCAGCCAGTACAAGATTAAGCTGTCATTTTAATTTTCCTTTAGTTATTATCATTATTTTTATGGAAGATTACACTGATGAGATAAAATGGATCAAAAGGAAAATGTTTTGCTTCATCTGCTTTGAAAGAGGTATTTAGAGATAGTGATAAACATCATCTGATAAAATGGTGTACATTTTGTAGACCGCATGCAAGCATCAGGAATTAAATAGTGTTGTGTTTCAAGTTAGCACAAGTACTGTAGTATTATAAATTATTCTAGCCTTTTAGCCAGGCATGTAATGAAGACAGAGATCATATCAACTTAGCACAAGCATGTTCTAAAGCCAGACAACAGTCAAGCCCCTAGGACTGTTGAGCAAAAAGATATGAAAAGAGACAAAGAGAGATGGGGAGGGAGAGAGAGAAAGAGATTGGGAGAATTTCAAAGACAGGATAGCACAGAAGTAACGCCATTATATAGGAATGCTTTATCATACATCTGCTTTAAAGCCAGACAGAACAGTAGATAACATGAGGATGACAACCAGGAAAAGCCATTTGAAATCAAGAGCAATCCTGGCACTTACTTCAAATTGTCAGATTATCTAACACCACTGCTGGTTTGGAGACATTTCTGATCAGAATGATCTAAGTGACAGTGAAGGTACTGTATTGGCAAACCATGCTGAAATTGTTGTACAGGTGCTGTAAAGTTAATTCATATATCATGGCAGCATTATCTCCTTCAGAGCTGTATGTCTTCTCAGTATACTTCACATATCTGTGTTAGTCAATAAACTACAGATTTAGGACACATGATCCATAAACTCAGTTCTTAACAGTCATCTTTCAGTCACATAACTAGATATTATTTCACACTTAGTACGGCAGTAGCATTGTTACCTCACAGCAAGAGGTTCTCCCATTCGATTCTCGGCTGGGCTTGGGAGTGCCTTCTGTGTGGAGTCTGCATGTCCTCCCCATGGTTAGGTATTGTTCGAAAGACATGCATGCGTAAATGGGTGTGCCTTTGTTAAAGGTTGAGCGTCGAGCTGGCATCTCGGCGTTTCGTAAAAATATACTGCCAATCATTAGCGGACCGTAGTTCCGCTGTGGCGACCCTTACCGGGAAAAGCCGAAAGACAAACAACAACAACAACTAAAACATTTGTATATCAATAACAGCAAGCAGCAAATGCATACATTTACATATAACCTTACATTTGTGTGATGGTTATGTATCTGGTCATTTTTTTTTAAATATGTGTGTGTTCATAATGTGTGCGCATGCATGTGTACGTGTACAAATATCATCCAATATTGCAGACGCTCACACACATGCATAGATACAAAAGTGCATGTGCACATGACCGACACGCACACAAAGCTGGAAAAAAATTGACAACAACAGCGATCATCACATAAAACACATTCCATAGCCAAAAATACACATTAAACCTTTAGCTATCATTAACATACTCTAAGTCTCAAAACACACACCCATACACAAATATAAAAAACACACTTCTAGCTTCACCTCATGTTAAGGAAGCTCATTAAGTGCATAACTAACCATTGTCTTCCTACTGCACATTAACAATGAAAATACACAGACTATCACACACATCACTTCACTAAAACTCAAGAAAGTGTGCTTTATTTGAGAGGGTTCACCCTGTAACATACCCAGATGTGGAATCTTTCTCTTTATACCCCTATATATATATATATATATATATATATATATATATATATATATATATATATATATATATATATATATAGATGTATACATATACACACAGTATAACCCAACTCAACCATAGCAGTGGTTGATCAACCCTAAATTTAATGGAAAATTAAAGCCATGCAGCGTATCAACCTGCAAGGTTGTGAAGTTAACAAGCTACATGGTAAGAATAGATATATCTACACAAACATTTACAGGGCTCCCTATCAATGATCATATGTTTAAAAGCGTGAACATTAGAAGATCAAACCAAGAAACTCGAAAACCAGGAAACCCGAATAGCATGAGCCTTCATTTTGCAGGATCTCGGTACAGCAGGGATTGGGGTTTTGCCCCACTTCCCACTGTAGTGCATTCTCAGAGTTGGTATATATAATTAGCAGGGGATGTGAGGGTGTAGCACTGAACATGGGGGACAGGGGATCTGCTCACCAACAAAAATCAGGTGCTGTGTTTGGCCTGTTCTGTTTGAGCTTCAGGGTTTTTTGTTCTTCCTATTGTGATCTTGTGTGGTTCACCCTTTTGAGTGTTCAGTCTTTTGATATGGATCCATTATAGATATAGATATCTTTCTCTCTCTTTCTGTGTATATATATATATATATATATATATATATATATATATATATATATAGATATATATATGTATACACACACACACACACACACACACACACACACACACACACACACACACACACACACACATACATACATGTGTGTGTTTCTAAGGAACATGTATTTCTTCTGAATTATGTCAACCAGAAGTACTGAAAATGGCAAAATGGGCACATAATTTGGAGATGAGTTGTATATCTTTCTTTTATACCTCATGCCACATTCTATGCACAGTCTCTAGCAGATTACCTTCAAGATTTCCACTGTAATTTTTATTAGAAAAAGCCTATTAATTTATGAGACATATTTTTATATTACCATAAAGTAAATGCAGGCCAGTATGAACATAATTTCCAAGGATGATATATATTTATTTCTGTAATGGGTAAGTTGACTTATGACTTCTATTCATGGTAAAAAAATGCAGTACATTTCCAGAGTACATCATACTGAACTGGCATTACAGTGGATTAAAAACAATGGTGCAGATTCAATAAAGCCTACAAGGTACAATAAGACTGTGTGCGAGTTGCAATGCATACATGGTAGCACACTGTTTTGTGTTCAGTAATAATTAAAATTTGTTTACCAGGAAAGTCCATCTTGGAACAAAGCTAAGTTTCAGTGGAGGCCAAGGGAGAAATGCTCCAGATGCATGTCTTTGCAACTACATGGTGTGCAGGGCTACACAAACACAGTAAACATTGTAGCATGCTAATTACAGCAGAAGCAACTGAACTGTATGCTAATCAACCAATTTAAGATGGAGGAACTATTCAACAAGCTATAAAGCAATCATGTAGACTCAGTGTAGGTTTTCCCTGTGAATTCCAAAACCTACTGGAATACAGCCACATAAGGTACTCTACAAGGAAACACTGTTAGGGGCTGTAGTTGCTGTTATATATATGTATGCATAACAGGTACAAGTCAATGCTGCTGCTGCAAATAGACCCCAGTCAAGAAAGAGAAGGGTATTTAGATCCCTGTTAAATTACCATGGTCTGCATGATGTGGAAATTATAGATTGTTACAGGGTAGCTAGAGACACAGTATAGGAACTCTGCAACCTCTGCCATCAACAACTGACAGCAATGGCAAACTGAGGGGAACCTTTCAGAGGCCAACTGTGTATATGCTCGGGATATCACAGGCATCAGCATCCATGATCCTACATCAATTCCTCAATGCTATGCAACAATATGCCACTGATTACATACAAGTTTCCCCATAGACCCATGGAAATACCAGGATGACTACATTTCTGCAAGAGCAAAACTCTTGAAACCGATATAGAAACAAACAGTACTTGGCTCCCCCACCCCAAAACAGGAACATTTTAGTTTGCAGAATCCAAGAACAACACATAATTCACCTGTTATGAATGCTTTCTACACAATTTTCACAAAATGTGTACACATGTACAACACAAAAGTAAATTGTATATGATAGCTAGGCACCTCTCACTGTTTCCAGATCCCCCTGGTGGTGTCTAAGGGGCATCTTAGAAGCATTACACCCCCATGTCATTGACAATATAGAACTTTACATTGCCATGTAATGACAGTTAATAAGGCTGTCTGTCTATAAAAGTCAATGTGTGGCAAAAATGCCTTTGGCAAGAGTGAAGCATAAGAACCTATACAGATAACAGTTTAATTCCCTAATTCATATAACAGTTCTCTTCATAATATGTGAACAAATTTAGCAGGTACCTAAAAATGCAAGCATACCTTTTGAGAAGCCTTCTGTGCAGATAATCTAAAGGAATATCAATCCTCTGAGTTCTACAAATAAACAAGTCCTCTCACCTTCAAATTCCCTAGCTACACAGTTACCTTGTTATGATGTAGACCCATGCCTCTGACCACAGTAAAGATGCAAATAAGGTGTGAACTCATCAGAATTGCTGAATCCCAAATTTTTGGATTTGTGTAGTAGCTGTAAACATACTGTAAGCACTACTTCAATGTTTGTTGCTAATGGATTGCAACTGTGAAGGGTTAGTTGGAGGGAGAAGGAATACACAACAATTCAGACTCCCTTATCTGCAGTGGGTATGTCAGCCAGTATACACTTACTGTATAAAGTGTAGAAGAAATTGTAGATAGCTTTGAAATGGAAGTGAGCAGCACACATTTCCCCATTTCTGTTCACTAATATCCAAACTCCCCTGCCTTTGCTGAATACTGTATATTACTGTAATTTAATGTTCTCATACATTATAAGGACAATGATACAAAATGCCTTATGGACTGCATGTCTGAGATTACTGCTCAGATAAGAGTAGAGTGAACACAATACAAAGAGAAGACAGAGATGCATTGGTGCAAACAATACACATAAATGGTTGTGTGATCAGTCATTGCACTAAATATGTAATTAACACATGTACAAATAACTGAGAGTGTACAAGTGTTCTATGTCTTGGTAATACTGTGAATGAAATGGGACTAGCTTATATGCACAATGATTTGCATTCCTTCTGCAAAGTTGGCTCTGTGGTAAAGAGGATAAGGCACCCTTACTGACTTGTGTAAAAATATGTAACATGTGCTAGAATTTACTTTGTACTGTTGTTTATGTTTTTTTTTATAAATAGTAATATTTGCATGGAGCACAGCTTAGAGCAAACATGGTGACACAGATAAATGCATTAAATTTAATGTTCAGTTACTTGCATGATAAAAACTGCATAAATTACAGCTGTGAATCAAGTGTGTGTAGCGCACCTGGTAAACACAATGAACCACATAGTATATACTATCTGTAGATCATGGTTCAAATCTCGCATTTGTCTTTTAAGGATGAAACATAAGAAACATAAGAAACACTGCTTAGAAGGATAAAACTAGGTGAGCTTTGCCTGCTCCATTTGTGCATCACTTACCTTCATGCAAACATTGTCTAATGGCCCACAAAAGAAGCATAGAGAACATCTGTAGACAGGAAGCAAGCAGTAATCAATTTCAAAAAGGCTACATTGTTGCATTTTTTGCTTACCATCATGCAAACCTGCTAAGTAGCATTGTGCAATGGTCAGCAATCTTCCACAACACCTGCAGACAGTAGACAATATCAAAATGAATACATTGTGTCCTGTATGGTTTGTCATGGCGCAAACACACAAAGCATTTTTGTGTGGAGGTCAGCACACATACAGAGTAATGAATGTGAAAATATACAACTACTGCCTAGTTGTTTCTGTGGCAGCAGCTGTAAATTAAGGGTTATAGTACAGGTGAGCCCGGGTACTAATCCTACTAAGCCCAAACATTTCTCACTGGTGTCTCAGTTTAGTTTATATAAAAAAAAACACTATAAAACACTTATACATAGGAATAAATATCTATAGCATGTGCAATGAGCATACATAGGATATCAGATATATTACATATGCAACTGTGTCTATCAGTACAATTATGGCTGTACAATTACAAAGTTACAGAGCCATAGTAATGCTTATCCACTCACTTTTATAAAATATAAGCAATGTAAACATAATAATAAATAACAATAAGTATGTATACCACTGGAGCTCATATGAATTAATGTGTCACTGAGTGTATACCAAAAATTATGTTTCTATAATTATAGTTGTCTTTTCTGGCCTTGGATGGACTTTCAACTTCAATGATACACACGTGAATCTAATGTATAAACCAGACCTTGTCAGGTCACACACATAAATGGTTAACCCCTCACTCTGTCATGTGTATTTATATATAATTAATGAGGATGTCTGAAAAAAACACTCTTAACTGTTGTTATTTTCCCTGAGCAGACATGTCTGGAGATAGAAGGGAAGGAGCCCAATTAAGAGGTCAAACATGGCATGTCGAGAAGTCCAGAATTTTGACTGGACACCTTGTAAAGCACCACAGCTGAAGACTGCTTTGGGGGGATTATACCAGGTCTCAGTACAAATCTGAAGCTTGGAATAATCTGGCCAAGCTGCCTCCAGTGCAACTGGTGTTCCACACACACTGAAGGATAATGCAGGCACCACTTCAATGACCTAAAAAGGCACAAGCAGGATACACTCAACCAATGGTTGGTTAAGTTTAGGACTGCTGATATCCTGCAGTTGTGTACATTTACAGATAAAGAGAATTTAAATTCAATAGAAAGCTGTATGTAGGCAAGACTGGCATGCATAATGCTCTTCTCTTATTCTCTCCTTTTCATTCTACAGCCAACCAGGACATAATAGCAAACAAGGAAGCCCATTCTGAGCATTTAGAAAGACTGAGGGAAGCAAGGGGTATGTATGTAACACAACATAACTATTATTTTATCTAAAGTATTGCTCTTCTATACAGTAGTAGCAAATTAAGCATGCATATCTTAACTATAAAATCAAGCATACATGCTTCAGTCTGTAGCACAAGCCAAATGTAGGAGTCAATTTTTAATGCTGTTGTCAGACATTGTGGGTTCAAATACCACAAGTAACAAATATATAGTAAAATCATTTAAAATATTACATAATAATTTCAACAGATGTGGCATACATGCCCTGCTTTTAACTTAATCTGCATTATTTGATCAAGCATATGTGCAATATATGAATATTGTAAGGATTTACTTGGAGAAAGCATAAGTTATAGTTTGTAGTTGTTAAAAAGTATACTTAAATGTAAAAGTAGAAATAAATTCTTTACATTGTACTAATATATCGTATGTCACATATGATGGTACTGATTATCTCTTTTTTTTCTTTCACCCCAACACTTATCTCTCTTTTTTTGGTAGTCACAACATTTTGATGTCATCAATTTCTGTCAACTCACAAAAAGCTTTACAGCACAGGATGGTAGGGTAACTACTGTGGCTAAGCCTGCCCCAGCTCCACCAGTACCTGCACTGACCCCCAGCACATCTGGGAACCAACCTGGTAATACTGCTTCAACTGCCTCTGCACTACTTGGGCCTTCCACATCAGAGGTAGCATTACCCCAAAAGCTGGTGCAGTGGTTCCCTCTGGGAGTATTGGTAAAGATGGGGATTATGTCACCTGCCACGAGATGCCTGGCTTGGTGTGTGAGGTTGTGGAAAGCACAACTGATACATACCTCTGCCAGATGGAGAGGATGCTCTCTATTACTCTGTGTAAAAAAAGACATCAAGCACTCCAACAGCCAGCAGAATAAGGGCACAGTGATGACAGTTCCTGTGGGTGGGGACTAGATTCTCACTGTCCCTAAATTTGATGGGCATGGGTGTCAGATGTCCCCACCCTATCGCCAATCATGATATCCCTCAAACTGTTGTGTCCTTCACTGTCCCTGTGTCTTGTAATTTTTGTCCTGAATGTCTGCATCTACTTCCTCACCTACCTGACTTACATAACCATGGCCGACCTATGTCCCTCACCCAACATTCCTCTCTTACTGAAATAAAATAAAAAAGATGGGTATCTGTCCCACAAAAAAAAATACTGTCCCATACATAGCTCTCTACTTTGCACATGTCTCATGAAACACACTTGATTCAGTACGATTGGCTATACAACATAATTGTGTTGTTGTCACCCCCCTCTTTGTTGAAGTGACAGTCCTAACTCAGCCAATATTCAATGCATATTTTCATTTTACATTATTGAAGAATTGGATAGCTATGGTTCTTTCTACCTCCCTCCTGCACATTCCTATATTTCTCTTTGTTCTTCCCCCTGCTTGCCTCCCATGTCACCACTTTCCTATCTACCCCATTTTAACACCTTTAATCTGGTCAAAAAAATAGAATCACATACCAGACATGTGTCAGAAATGGCCCCTAGTAAAGCCCTTCACTTTTCATTTCTGAGTTTGCATGGAGTTTGGCATCATGCACCAATGCTGAGTGATGGTGAATGGCTCTTCCTGTCCTGTGGCATGGTGCAGTTAACTCTGAACAATGCTGCTTAAACCCACTGCACTAAGGAAACACACAATTACACTAGTTTTAAGAATTATTTCAATGCATTATGAATACATATTTAAAAGCATTAAATACAGCTGGATTCGAACCCTGTATCATCTGGTCTCAAAAGAAATACCTAATTGCACATACGCCTACTACCACAGAGTCAGTTACACAACAGCTGTGTTTTATACACTCAGTACTATCCAAAGTGCTGACTGCTGTGCCTCACCACTAACATATTTGTGAGGAGGAAAATATAAATCTCATAATTTTATCAATAAAGCAGAGGCCTGCATTTCCTCATCACTTAACTACTCACAAATGGGGAAAGCAGTATAAATAACTTTTTAAGGTTAGACAATTTATAACACAACATTTCCGATATTAACTACTTATGTACATCATAGGATCTGTTAGATGTGTCTACCATAGCCAGTATGGCTAAGTGCTTCTCAAGTTCAAGCGTCCTTAAATGTGTATCTCACATGCAAAAACACTTTGCCATCAATCATGCAAACTAACTGCTTGACAGTGCACTATGGAAAGTGCACATTAGCATGTATTACTTATGTTACCTGCCCAGTTAGTCTTCATCCCAAGAAAGTACATGTAAAAACACAACCAAAGAGAAGGCGCATTTTAAGGAAAAACACATATATACACTGTAGTCATGTTTACCTGTAGCCATGCACTTGAAACTTGGTGTCTCAGTACTTGTTCCCAAATATATCAACTACATTACAGAAATGAATAAAAAAATGCTTTCTTATATACCAGGTACACCTTTATACTAACAATACACATTCAGATTTTCCAATACTTGTAGTAATGTGGACAGCTGTTTGCATATAGTTTGTAAAGCTGTCTCTTAAACTATACCTGAACATTGGAAACACAACAGCAAATACTACATTTTGCATAATCATCAGTCTGGTAACATGCAGAAGTTTAATATCTTGACAGTCGTACATGGCTAGCCATCCATTTCATACAGGCCTCCCAACATATGGTCTCAAATATCCAATGATAATGTCAACCACTATAAATTGTCCGACAGCATTGTAAAAGTCAGACTTGTGTCATGGCGCTTGCATTAAGTACTGATTTCTGTAGCTGGTTTACCTAGTTAAGTAGGGGTTCTAATCTCACTGTGGCCAACGTGTGCTCTGGCACTTGCATCAAACACCAAGTTCTCTAGTCTGTGTACTTAGTTAAGTAGGGGTTCTGTTCCAACTTTGGTCAGCTGTTTTGTGTGTGTGTGTGTGTGTGTGTGTGTGTGTGTGTGTGTGTGTGTGTGTGTGTGTGTGTGTGTGTGTGTGTGTGTGTGTGTGTGTGTGTGTGTGTGTGTGTGTGTATGTGTGTGTGTCGTGTGTGGGTGTATTTGTTCAGTTGGTTGATATTCAAGAGACCGTTTTACACCTGCATGTGGGACACTGCTATTACCATCCTCTTCTCACCAGACACTGCTGATGTCATTAGGTATAAAGTGTTGTCTGACACTATAAAAGCCAGAATTGTGATGTGGAGCTAGCATTAAGTATTGTGCTTTGTAAATACTTAGGTCAGGATTCTATTTTCACTGCAGTCAACTCTGTGTGCAGTCAACAATCACTATGGTGACAATTTTAGAAAGAAATGTGAGTTCACAGCTATGTCAAATCCTACTCCGAACATTTCATTGTAGCATACAATGATAATCTCATCTTGTATAACTTGCACTCTGACAGTATATAAGACAAACCTGTGGTGTGACAGTAACATTAACTACTATGTTTGCAAGCTACTTTACCTACGTGTATAGAGGTTCTAATCTGACAGCAGGCAACTTGAATGTCTATACATACACCTATCACATTTGGGGCAATTTTACACAGGGATGTGACTCCACATCCATGTCCTACACTCCTCCCAACATGTTCTCCTTGGCATACTATGATGCTATCATACTCTATAAGTGCAAAAGAGGAATGTTACATTCAGACATATGTGGGGGTGCTACTGTGACATTGCATAGCATTCATCTTCTATACCTACACAGGTGTAATGTTCAGATCAGGCCCAGCCTACTGATGTGTGTATGTTTGGTGGTACATTATAGTCATTGTATGATCTTTGGAATCACTCTTCATTTCACTACCATTTGGGTAACCTTTCACATAGCCCCATGCATGTAACATCCTGCTTTTTCCTCTGGTCACATGACATCCTTCCTGCAGAGGAGTAGAGGAAGTCCTCATGACAAATATGGACACATACTTCAAGGAAGCAGAGTCCTTCCATGAGCCTCTCCAAACCATCTCCAGACCACTGCATATGTGATTGCTAATTCTGTCATAGTGTGGTACACATGACCCATATGGAAAGTTGCAGGATGTAATCCAATCCAACCAACATACAAACATGCACAATAGTCTTACTGTCTTTTATAATACAGATATAGGGAATTTTTTACATGGTATGATAATGGCTAGGATTTCATGTAATGTTGGCCATTATCCTAATAATGTCCTGCGATCCTATAAATAGTTTTGTTGCTGGCATTGAGATGTGCTATATTGAGGTGTGGATGTAAACTAGGCTACAAGAGGGTCTTACAATCTGTAATGTAAGCTAATGTATTGATGGCCATTGCTGCAATTGCACTACATGCTCCTTCTATAACAACTGCAGTAATATGTCTCCTGAGAACTGTTGACATGGTATGATACACTTTTATGTATATTGTTGGTGTATTAGGACATGTGTCATTCTAGTAGAGCAGATCAACCTTCTACACCATTTACATTCCTCTACCACAGTGACACTTGCAGTATGCATGTGTCTATATACCATCATTAAATGTTCTGTGACAGACATCAATATAAACTGATATTGATTATATGGCCACATAAGTCTTGTCTCATACACATGTTGCTTTGCTGTGATATACACTCTGAAGATGTGAAGTATTGCAAGCTATGCCAGGAGAAGTAGGGCAGTAGATGTGTAACATATGCCAGCACAGCTAGCTAGAATTTAATAAAGAATTATATGTTATTTGAATATTAAACTGATTTGTAAAGTTGCTTGTGTTAAAAATGTATCAACAGTATGTTCTGCTAGACAGTGGAAGAAATATGCATGTATTATTGTAACTGTTGAAATCTATATATTCTAACAAAGGATACTGGAAGAGAAGGGGTTAATCTCAGTCCAGCCAACTTTGAAAATAGTTTGAAATTAAGTTACTGGGCCTAAGTCATAAAGATTGTATCTTACAGTTCTCAGTGCAGTCAGAGACAAACTGTATGTAGTAGGAAACTTTCTGTATTGTCTTTGGGGTGATCTAATTGCTACTTTGGGGGTAGCATGGAAGCTGGAGGTTAGATGGCTGGATGTATATAATGTCATTCTGTGGTCTAGGACAAAAGTGATGTTTGGTACTGGATGAGACTGAAGTCTCATTGCAGTCTGTTTTTGTAGCCTGATGGGGAGGGACCCCTCACCTGCTTCATCTTGCCTTGCTCTGGTGAGTGACCAGGGAGTGGTGATTCTTTGGACTGGTCGGAAAAGTGTAGTGAGATCAGCTGGGTGCTATTTTTCTGAATCTGTGAATCTATGCATCAGTATTGTTTTGATGTTGCCTGTGATTGAGACTCTGGTGTTTACTGTAAATAGATATTTAGTATTTTCATGTTCTTTTATTATTTATTATTAAATATATTTAAACTGTTCATTGTGGATGGTCTTTCATAGAATATTTTAACCTTGGAGAGTACTCATATCTATTTGGTGACTCTGTGGCCACTCCTGAAAGCCTTACTGCTGTTGGTCAAACTGGCATTTGTATTAATATTAATTTCACTCAGTATAATTGGATACCCTTGTAAGAGCCTTGGAGTAGCTGGCTTTGGAGTGTTTGGTGTCAATGTAAATGCCTTAAAGCCTGGGCAGAAGGGGGAATAGCTAGTAAATCTATGCCAGCCTTTCTCAAGTTCCAAAATGTGTGCATGTGTGTGTGTGTGTGTGTGTGTGTGTGTGTGTGTGTGTGTGTGTGTGTGTGTGTGTGTATGTGTGTGTGAAAATCAAATCTTAAAGAGTGTGTGTGACAGCTGCTTGGAGCAGGGACATGAAGCACTGGTTTCACAGACAAGTGCTGGAAGACTTGGTTTGGACACTCAGCTGAGGACTCAACTCTATAGCTGTGCCAGTGGGGAGTCTTACTGGGGAGCTGGAGGTAGACAGAGAGAGAAATCCAGACTCTGGACAGAGTGTGTTCCCTGTGTGCTCTTAAGGGAAATTGTGCTTGATGCAGAGAGTTGCATCTTGAAATGCTGGGTGAATCAATTTTTGTTCCAAATGAATGTCCCTCTCTGGTGTCAGTGGTGAGGATTCAGTCTCCTTGATTACTGGCCCAGAGTGAGGCTGTCACATGTTTTTATGCAATTGCAACCCGGTGGAATTCATTGTATGTACAGTTGTGTTGCTATACCCAAGTATTATTGAGGTGGTCAGCAGCACCATTGTGTGACTATTAGCATTTGTGTCAGGTAATGTTCTGCATGAGCCACAAACAGATCTCTAATGTACCCTGATATGACATCAGGCCACTCAAATACAGCTTGCCCATGAAACACATATAGGCATATGTTGTGCAAGTGTTGTAAGTATGTGACATTGGCACAGTTATATGATTGTCTGCAAAGTAACTGTGTGGAATCTGATGAATGAGGAAGCTTGTATTTGGAGGCCTTTTCACAAATCATTTATTCCAATACATGTGAAATGCTAAGGGGAATACACAACTAAACACAGATCTGTATGTGGATGCCAACAGACATGCCCAACTGAGGGAAACAGACAATCCACTAGGCTGAAAGTTTGTCTCACACATCACCCCCCCCCCCCCGTCACCACTGGCCATCAGCCAAAGTATACATACAAACAGTACTCAGTTTTTATTCTCAGGAGGGCAGCTCATCTGTGCTCCCTCGATGGCTGATAACACAGAATCAATGGGCCATGAAAACATGATAGGTTGCCTATGGCATAACTTAAAACTTGACCTACCAGACACAGTTGGATCCATACTTCAACACAGACTCCAGACAGCCTATGTTCCTGTATAAGGATATACAGCAATATGCATCCTTCTGACTGGGGGAACTGTCAGTGATGCATGGAGTTATAAATCCTGACTTTCCTCATCTGTGAGGTAGGCCAATGAGTCATCATGGACCTTCTCTAAAAGGACACAGGTAATATCCCAACTGTGTACCAAACTCATGTTTGATTTGGTAAGGCTACATCATGTCTGTTATATCTGTTCAGTGTCTTCAAGATGGTTACCAAGGGCATGCATGATGACAACACTCATCCTGCTTAACTTGACCTGGCCAAGGCATTTGACACAAATCTACAGGTATTACAGAGAAACTGTCGCAAGTGGCCATAAACACCTATGTCACCATGTGGATAGATGACTGCATCACATACATGACAGATAAATATGTTGCAGTGTGTGAAATCACCTCTTTCTAGAGTCCAGTGACCAGGTCTGTACCTCAGGGCTCTGTGCTAGGCCCCTTCCTGTTCATTGTTTAAGTCTCAGAAGTCATAACTGACTTACACATCCTTTCTCCAACTAGCTTTAAGGAGGACTACAAATTGTGAACAATCATTGAATCCAAGTGTGGTATTGGTATAATGCAGAAAGTATCAACACACACAAAGAATTGCTGTCATAGCCATGGGGACATAGTAGATGATGAAAAAGCATGGGGGGATTAGTTCCATTATGAAAGCAAATATACAAGATAATTACACTATAGACAGCACACCCCTATGAGCAGACCAAATGGTTTGTGACCTGTGTACTCAGATAGATTGTATGCAGAACATCCACCAGTATGTGCCCACTTCAGTGACCACTCCATTGTATACAGCACAACTCCTCATTATGTGCAGGACATCAACATCAAAGGGCATTATAGTTTCATTGTTCTCAGCCCTCATCACACCAATAATTGAGTACAATGCACCCTTTTTCATGTACCTCCCAACACATCTTCCAGGGATGAGTTACTGCAGTGAGCTCCCACACATCTTATTGGCCATACCTAAGTATTCTTTTTGGTACATAAACATTAGGGGTTGATGGTGCAGAACCTTCTT
Source organism: Protopterus annectens (assembly GCF_019279795.1). Taxonomy (NCBI): domain Eukaryota; kingdom Metazoa; phylum Chordata; order Ceratodontiformes; family Protopteridae; genus Protopterus; species Protopterus annectens. Next base: position 450,771,546 of record NC_056741.1, on the reverse strand, counting down.
CAAGGTGTTATGCAAGATGCATGTGGGATACATGTTCCTGTGATGCACATAGCAAATACATAGCTGATTGACAACATTAATGACATGAGTTACATTTCTGAAAGTGTAGATTGTGTCATATATATGCCATGAAAACCTGTCAACTAAACAGGATTGCTCGTACGTTCAAATACAGGTGTGACATTATCCCTCCTACCACCTTTGACAGACGTTAATTTTTGAGGAAGGTGTGCTTGAACACCCTCAAAGATTACTGACAAATCATGACAGTTATACAAGTGTGTTCTTACCATATATAATCACTCACGGTCACATATGTTATGTTAATGACATGGATTAATGCTGGTATTATGCTTGTATTGTCCATGATTATGCATTCTAATACCTACTGTTGCCCATGAGCTGGTTGATATGTATCCCTCCTGGTTGAGAGCTATGCTGACACTACAGTCATATTCAGGCAACTCATTCTGCACAGCTTCACAATATGCAGCTAATCCCTATTATATGTACCATACTTGAAAATGTACTTTCCAATATTCATGTCAGGATGTGTACTGTATCATGCAGATATGTGATTTGTGTCCATGATACAACTGTCTTGTCTTTGTGGTGCATATACATTAACATGACCTTATCTGCTGTACTTTACCTTGTTTAACTTGTCCTCTTCCCCTGTGTTCATTCCTACAATTCATGTGTATTTGTCCATTTTCAATTCACATACTTCCCCTGAATAATTATTTATAATATAGTCTATGTACCCTTGCTGATCATTTGCAACAATGTTATTCAGTATGCCTGAACAGAGGTTTGCACAGTATTCTGTAGTGAATACACCTTCATATAATGTGGATAATGGTGGAAATGTATACATTGCTTTATATTAAACCCTGGTGATCATTGTGGATTTCCGCGCAATCCCACAGACCTAATTTGTCTGTAGGTAAACAGGTTTACATATCCGCAAGTGGTCTGTGTTGCTTTACACAGTTCCCTGTCTGGCAACACTGCTGCAGGACAAAAAACATACTTGATTACGTTTAAACATGGTGCATGGCAGGCATTTGTAATTAGCGCTGCTGCTTACCATGCAAACGTAAACTCTGTGTAGGCATCGCACTAAACATACTTGAAAAATAAATCCAGGTGTGTATCCAGTCAAACAGGAGATGAATTCAACCACATGTTTTAGCGCTTTCATTCACTCAATTTAATATGTGAACTTCTTCAGAAAACAAACATACACTCTTACCGAAGCTCCTTTATATACTACTAACACAGGAAATGACATCAAACAATTAATTAATTAATTCAAACAATTAAAAATTTTTTCCTTAATAGTCTAACTAATGCAATGAATATCAACTTACTAATCTATAATGATTCAGAAAATTAATTATTAAAAATTAAAAATTAAAAAGTATATATATATATATATATATATATATATATATATATATATATATGTATATATATATATATATATATATATATATATATATATATATATATACACACACACACACACACACACACACACACACACACACACACACTTCTTCAAATACAAATAACCACATATATGTAATATACATATTCTAATCCATCTCAAAAGTTACCTGTTTAATAAAAAACATTTTAAATTTATAGACTCATTGAGTCCTGGTAACCTGTCAGCGGCTAAACAAAGTTGCCATAGAGTTTCTTTGCATTCCAGAATGTTGTTTAAATCCCCTCCAAACACCACTTCATTAACTTTCTCTAACACTGAAAATTCAAATTTCTTGAATTCTGAACATACTGCAGCATGTTTTGCCAAAGAATTAAACTTGTTTTTGTTTTTAATAGCTAAATTATGCTCATAAATCCTACATTTCAAAGCCGTTTTTGTACTAAACATACTTGATTACGTTTAAACATGGTGCATGGCAGGCATTTGTAATTAGCGCTGCTGCTTACTATGCAAACATGTAAACTTTGTGTAGGCGTCACACTAAGCCTACATGGAGTTTATTCAATCCCCAAGAATATATGTACAGTGTTCCACAAAACTGATGCTTTTGACCCTGAAAGATGCCATTAATAATAATGAAAAAATGCTGCTTGATTTATTAATCTGTTAATTATACATTTTGGAATGAAATACAGAGATATAAATGAATGCTGCCATTAGACCAAACACTCTCAGACACAGTGCTGCTGCCACCTTTTGACTTTATAGAGCACTATTGTCCGTAGTGAATGAATTCTGCCCTGTAGAAGAAATGCTTGGTATGAACTGATAGGCAGTCGAGCTCAAGAATGAGCCTGAGCTTCTTAGTGTTTTTGGGGACCTAAAAAATAACCTGGAATAAAAACCTAGCCATTGCTGTTCTAGTAGGAGCTGTTTGATTGTTATCTTTTCTAACAGATTAAATGCATCTTTTCTTGACACAGTCTACTAATAGAGAAGGGTGCCTGGAAGGGTTAAGGAATGCTGTCTGTAGGGGAAAGGAAAGAAGGGGAATGAATAAGCTCTGAACACAAATGCTCTCACCCACTTGTCCCATGTGTTGACCATCTATGTTAGCAGTGGAGCAGCTGAGCAAATCCTTGTGGAGAAGACTGAGGGCCCAATCATGATCATAAACTCCCTCATAATTCTGCCAAGGCTACACACTTCTTGGCTGGTGACCACTCTGAAGGTTGCCACAACTCCCACACTTCTTTCAAAACCTTTATTATCTTGCTACTGGTGGCCATGCTTCAGTCACATCTAATGTGGGCTCTTTTTCTTCTTCTTTCGCCGTTTCCCGGTTAGGGGTCGCCACAGCGGAACTCTGGATCGCTAATGATTGGCAGTAGATTTTTACAGTGCTGAGGTACCAGTCCGACACCCAACCTTCAACAAAGGCACGCCCATTCACTCAAGTCTTTCGAACGCCATTCGACTGCGGGGAGGACATGCAGACTCCACAAGAAGGTGCTCCAGCCAACAATCGAACAGGAGAACCTCTTGCTGTGAGGCGACAATGCTACCACTGCACCACCATGGCTGTGGGCTCTTCTGTGTCCTAAAAAAGTGTTAAATGCAGGATGAAATTTTATCCCAAAAGTTGTAAGGGTCTTACCTTCTTCATTCTCTTTCTCCAACTCAGATTTTACTGCCTGTCTGAATGGCAGGGTTCCACCAAAGGGGGCACTCTTGAAACTGGCCTTTGTATCCTTGGCAGAATCTCCTGTAAAACAATGAAGTAAATGTACCATTCAATGTAGAGTGCAATGGTACACCAGGGGGCATAGCATGGGTCACTGACATCAACTCCTGCTATGTTGAAAACATCAAACTACTGTTGTCGATGTATTCAGTTTTGACTTGGCTGCCATATTGATGATCCTTATTCAGCATTTCAGGTCGACATTGTGATCAGTCGACCAATGCAGTTTTAAAAATACAATAATAAACCTATATATATATATATATATATATATATATATATATATATATATATATACACACACACACAAACATACATACACATCTTATATATATATATATATATATATCTATATATATATATATATATATATATAGAGAGAGAGAGAGAGAGAAATTGTATTACTTTTTATCTAACGCACTTTTCAGCTTACCACAAAATATCTAAAAAATTCATCTACTACATAGTAAATCTAAAACACACTTAGTCAAATTACATTACATTTAAAACTTCATATACAATAAATACTTCAGCAAAATTACTTTTTTCCAAGGAGTAAGCCCTACTGTACCCCCATCCATTTATTAAATATACTAACTTCTGAGTCACATAAAAAGTGGAAAAAAAGAAAAAAACTCCTCACTTATAGAATTCCTGCTGGGACACAAGCACAAATTTCAAGACACAACAAAGCAGTGGGCATAGCAGAGTACAAGTACTGATCAGCATTAACTTGTATTGGAAGTCCCATGAGCCAAAACCATACCAGCAGTGATTTTCCCACAGAGTTATACACTTTTCTGTCGAATGTGATTCAGTCATTTGTGTTTTTGCTAAATGCTTTTTGTATTAATGATGACACATTATATTGTAGATGAAATGTGTCGTAGATCAAATGTCACGTACCCGTATATAAAGTTATATTTTAATTTGGGAGTATGTATATATGTGTGGGGAGAGGGTGAGTGACGAAACTAAAGCAGCCAGAGAAAGATCCACATGGATATGGAAGAACATACGGACTTCACTCAGGAGACATTTTAGCTGGACTAGAAATCTAGAAGACCAAGAAATGTGAAGAACCAAAAGGTTGTAGTCAGAGTTGCTCAGTTAGAAAAAAATATTTAAACTTTGGTGATAAAATTATGGGTCTAATATCCAAAGCAAAATAATGGAATGTGAAACACTTGGATACAAGGTTTGTGTAGATTTTTTCATGCCTATTACGTCAGTGTATTGCATTGTGAAAGTTAACTTTCAGCAGCTGAGTGAACCAACAGAACACTGAAGAAAAAGCCGAAGAACATTCTGTTACTAAGAGCTATTGTACAGCTTCTGAAATTATCACATAAAATATAGTTTTATCCACAGCAAAGAAAATTAGAAACCCTTTTAGCAATGTCACAACAATATTTCAAGATTTCTACAGTCACCCCTTTATAGCAAAACTATTTGATAGTGCTCAAACCTTATACTGGAAATGTACTATAAAACCATAATTTTTATATGATTCAACAAAGGAAGCAGAAAGTGGTTTGAAATCTTTAAGACTGTTTATTGCAATGATGGCTTATTATTTTGAATCTGTTAATAAAACGGAGAGGAACTAATAGTTATTAGTTCAGCAGACAATAGAAATTTTTTTAATATGTACTTTATAAGATTTTTTTTGTTTATTGCATGTATTAAAGTTCCAAATGGCTATTTGTATTTCAGTAAGAAACAGCATGTGTTTATAATTTTGCAGGAAAAATAATGAACAGTAATACTGGGTTACTACATGTGAAAAGGTTAAGCAAGTCCAGCAATATATATAATTATATTAATTATATGGCAAAAATACTGCAAGTGAGAAGTGTATTTCAAACCTGATGAAAATAATAAACTTTAAAAAATGCCTTAAGTATATACATTTTCTTAAAAATATTCAGCATGGCTGCATTTTAAGGAATTATAAGTAATGCAGCTGAACAGCAGCACTGAGGGTTGAATTGTTCTAGAAAGACAGGTATAACCATTTTTTAAAGAACTACTAGCCCTGATGTACACCAAGGGTTTGTTTTCATTTTCCAGCTGGTGCCAATCATTACAGTGGTTACTTCATTTATTTTTATTTGGCATGGAAGTGTTAATTCTGCTTCAAGCATGATGTCACATTTTCTTCAGAAACATAAAACGTTTGTTCTAGAATATTTTATTATGGCCTGCTTATAATATCATGCTTTAGTATATAAACGGTAAAATGTAAGCATTTTAGTAAGTCAGCAAGGAAAATGAGATCTCATTTAGTTTGGCACAATGTGAGACAAATTTAAAATTTATGTTTTTGGCAAGATGAACTCTAATGAAGCATATGACACAAAATCTGACATGGAAGAAGACTGAGCAACTATACGAGTTAAAAGAAAGAGTATATATATATATATATATATATATATATATATATATATATATATATATAATATGCATTCTAGTTCAGAAAATAGTTTTAGACAAAAAGGAAGCAAGAAAGCCTGGCACTATGGCATACAGGTATAGAACCCTATGACCCAGAAAGCTCCTAGGATGCTTAGGGAGCAGAATGAGGTAACGTGGGAGTGCATGGCTGATGATGACTTACTATCCTGCAGTAAGGGAAGTGGTCCATAACACTGTAATGTTATCAGCAACTGCAGAAGAAGTACATCAGTCATGGATGTGCAACTGGTTATGCCTAGCTCCATTTGCATAGTACTATTCATGGAGCATGTGCAGGAATTTGAATTTGCTCACTCAAGGCGGAAGGCACAGCAGGCCCTTACCTATCTGATCATATATATCAGCCACCGGTGAAGGCAATAGGTTAATAAACAAAACCACTAACAGTCTCCTGTAATATGCTTGAAATCCTGTGGGAAAGAATGGACCAGTCAATCACATGAGGGATGATGGCTGGCAAGCAGATGGGGTTAAAAAGAAGGTATAAAAATGAAAAGATAAATTAAGCAAAAATTAATGCTGCCTGAAGAAAATAAATACCATAGCTCTAGTACACATACAACAATCAAACAATGAAGTGTTAACTTACACAAATGAGAAAACAATGTTATGGTACAAATCATTAAAGAGGGTCTTACTTTCACAACAGCAAGCACTTAAACAGAATAAAAACTTAAAAGGTGTTCACCAACAAAGCTGACAGTGCAATGGCTTAGTGGTTAAAATTTCTACACTGTGATTCCTGGGTCTAAGGATCACTCCTAATCTCTGGTCACTGCTTTTATCCAGCTATGAAATCTACATGTTCTATAGGTACTCCAGGTCCCCCATCTCATAAAAGCATCCTGGTACATTGGCTACTCTAAGATGTCCAGCTATATTTACATTTAACTTTGTAGCGCAAGTTGTGGATAAAAACTGAGGACCAGTTTACCTTCTCATTTAATTAAAGCAAGTAAATTAATATATGGCATATCTGGCATAACTAAATAAAATGACAGGTTTTATAACCACATAATCTAGAGCCAATGTATATGCATAATACACGAAATAAAACATTATGCATTCTAACAACAAAAAGAAAGTTCCATCTCCATGGGTGCCAGAACCATACAGTCAGGGGGAGGGGGAGCCCCCCACTTTTACAGCTGCAAGACCTGTCGGAAAAAATTAATGAAGTGGAGTTTTCATGCTAACGTGGATTTGCGCGCTGAAGTTAAACTAACTAAACTAGCTGTTCTTGTTCACTTATTGCTCTGTGTTACAGGACTTATGCTGCCACTGTTCTGTTGGTGCTGCAAAAGCCAGAGTCATGCCAGTAAGGAGAGTTTTGCTCTTTTATTTGCAGTAGTTATGCTGATCATGTGTGTGTGTGTGTGTGTGTGTGTGTGTGTGTGTGTGTGTGTGTGTGTGTGTGTGTGTGTGTGTGTGTGTGTGTGTGTGTGTGTGTGTGTGTGTGTGTAAAATGTTAGGTATACCTGGTGGTTAGTGTCACTGAGGCTCAAACAACAGCCTGAATTCTCTACTCTTACCACCACTTGTGATTCAGGGAGTTGAATGACCATAGCTCTCAACTGTCCAGATTTTCACAGAATATTTGTCTCATACTTTTGGTCTGTTCCTCTTAAAATGTGTGTTTTTCTGTCAAATCAGTGAATTCAATAATTAATGATAGCCCTTTAAGTTTTACTCTTCCTATCTTTCAGAAAACACATGGTAACACAAAACACTTTATTTTAGCAACTTTCTAAGATTATACAAGCAATATTTAAAATGTGTCCCTGGTTTTGGGCCTTTGCCCCCCCCCCCTCACAAAAATGTTGGCTTTTTCTAGATTTTTTGTGCTCTGAAGTTAAGAGATTTAGTTGAGTATCAAGTGGATTTTATAACGAGCTGAGAGCTTCAGAGGAAGAGAAGTTTAGTGCTACTTATGTGAAGTCATTTGCATTGTTAGTAGCACAACAGGTAATATGCTTGCATTTGATGCAGAAGGCTGTGGGTTCTACTCCCACAGTATGCAGATGGATCACTGATATTGTACTGTGTTGTACTTTAAAGGAAATGGATGCTGCAGTCCTATGAATGTCCTCCTTTGGAGGATTTACCTATTAACTATGTTCCTGCTATCAGTTTGCCGTCCATTTCCCTTTGCAAAATTACTAGCTTATCATTTTCTTTAATGTAGCATGGGCAGTTTATTCTTCATGGGCAACACACACTTTATGTGTAGATGAAACAATGAAATATAAAGTAGTTTGCTAGCAGCAACCTTTTCATTAGTTACAGATCCCTTTAATGTGGAATTATTTAGATGGCTTACTTCTGCTGACATTTTGCATATTTACTGATATTGGTGGATTGCATTGACAGAAGTTTGAGTGGCCTTTTATGGTTGAAATTTTCTGAAATGGGTAGTTTTGTCATTATTGGTTCATACATTTTTTCATTGCTTACTAGAAGACTGTTCCAAACTACAAATTTAAAACACATTCTAACAAGTGGTGCTGTACTATACAAGGAATATAATTTAATGCAATCAGGTTAATACATTCAGGAAGGTGAATCAAAGAATGCATACATGTATGCTTGCTCACAGGATGCAGGAGATCAAAATAGGGGAAGAGACCAGTCAACAATGGAGTTTGCCAGGGTTTGGTGCTGAGACTTTTTCTGTTTCTCAAAAGTAGAAGGAAATACCAAAGGGCTTTGGCCAACTAAGTTTGAGATGACTGCAAGCTAGGAGCAGTTATTGAATCCCCAAATGACTTAGCCATCATGCAGGAAGGTTTGTCCCAAACAATAACAGGTGCCAGAAACATGAATTGAAACTAAACTCCAAGAAATACATTATCAGATCCTTTGGGAAGTTATCTGTTTCTGGGAACTGCCAAATTGAGAATGCCCCCTGAGAAATGACCCAATTGTTTTGCATTTGGGAACTTGTGTGTACAGTGACCTAACTTTTGACCAACATGTGCTCAGTCATAAGAAAGTCTTTCTATATTGCACAGCTTATAAACAAATTGATTTTGACTAGATCTAGAGATGTTATTTTCCCCTTTGCAAAGCCCTTATTAGGTCAATCATTTTGTATAATGCCCACTTTGGCAAGTATCTGTCCAGACCCATGCAACAACTGGAATACCCACAGAGATACCTTACTAAAAGGATACAAGTCCTAAACAATCAGTCTTGCATGGACCACCTCAAAGATTTATCACTATACTCAGTATCCTACAGAGTGCTTAGAGGTGACATGTCTGGCATACAAGGCATCCTCCGACCTAATACAGATGGACCTACTGGACATCAGCAAGTCAAATGGCATCAGAAATATTCAGTCCTTACATGGGTCCCCTCAAATTATATATGGTGTGATCACAATTATTCTCACGTGGGTTAATACAACAATTATTAGCCATTGGATAGGTCAGACCAATCAGGAAATGTTAATTCAAGCACCAAAAGGGAAATTGGCTAAGCTTAAAATGTCCTTCAAGTGAACCCATGTTGTGGTAGTAAATAGTTTTACAAAATTGCCCTTTTTAGATCACTAAGTGCCCCTCTCACCTTCCACCCCCCCCCCCCAGTCTTCAACAGCTTCCAGCACCTCTGTCCATCTGTAATACAAGACTAGTAAGCCACTGAAATATAAAATCATATCTCTGTTTAAGCAAAAGTTTTCTGCAGAAGCAAAAAATAAATAAATATGTAAATGAATAAATAGCAGAATATGGAGGGATGAGTAGAGCTGGTGGTCAACTACAACACAGTCAACTACCACTGTAATGCAATCACATCAGATCACAAATATCAGTAACAGATCTATACACTGCAATCTGAAAAGTAAAACTAAATTCCAGCCAAAAAGCATCAACTTACAACACTACTGCTACATTGTGAATAGATGCAACCTCCTGCAGTCACATGTACAACACATAGAATATTCCAAGAACAAATACTTACATTAGAGGCACTCACTCCATGGTCACACAACCATGACTCCAATAAAAAAAACACTTAACACATATAGAACCTGTTCATATCACAGACCTGCAGAGGTCAACTATATAAAAATTCAAGAAGGGAAACAACATCTTCTCGAAAGGGAAATGGAAGAAGTTTCACAAGGAAGTGTTAGTGCAAAATGGTTATGCAACTGACAGAAGAGGCATAGGGAGGAATGGTAAGTGGGCAGACCCCTGGCAAAATCGCCTGTGCACACACCACCACTATAAGTCTGAAACATTGGATAAATAGTCTATAAAAACAGTGGTTTATTATTCCAGAAAGAAATGAAAAAATCCACCTTGGCTCCAAGGGCGGCTTGTGGCATCGGACTGCCGGACTGCAGCCCCCTCAGCAAAAAAAAAGAAAAAGTACCTTTTTGTGTTTTGTGTAGTAGACAGTATTCTTTTTTTTTGTTTACTTTGTCTCCGAGTCCGCAACTCGGCAAGTTCCTTCCTTCCTCGGCAAGTACGGCATGCGCACTTTAACCGCCTCGGGATGTGGCAGTTTTAAATAAAGACTTTTTTTTTGTTTTTGTTGCAGCCCGGTGAACTAATTAAGGCATCAGAGTGATGCCCAGCAGTCTATGCGGTTCCAAACCGCATAGAATTGTGACATGCTTGGCTGATTGCTGATTGTTTCCCGGCTTTTGGGAAAAAGTGAGAATCAAACAGTTTCAGTTGTGGTTGTGAATGAATGATGATCATGACTGAGTCAATCAGGAAGGTCCAACTCTTTACCTATTTTATATACAAACTATATTAATTTTGGCAAAGAAGAAAAGAAAGAAAGAAGTAGAAGTTAGAAGAAGAAGAAGAAGAACAGAGTAGAGTAGAGTACAGAGAGTTTTCTTCTTGGTGGTATGTATAATATACATTTTATTTTTTATTGTCCCAGCCAACTGCATCTTTGGGCATATGGCTTTGATCCAACTGAAATTAAATAATTGTTATTGTACATTTAGTCATTTATAAATATGTAAACAAATAGATGAGCTACTGAATTGATATTGATCATAAGCTTGAGTCTCGTTTGCAGATGACTTACACACAGGTGAATGTTGAAATAAGTAAATATCACTTACATGGTAATGTTATTATATTTAGACAAAAAAAAAGTTTTGGTATATTTTCATTAAGTTCACTCAATTAAATGATTGAAACTTTCTCAGGCCATGACAGAATGCCATTCAATTAAAATGCATTTTATACATGACTGTAAAAAAATGTCACTGGCATGTTTTGACAGATAAAATGCTTTTGTTAGAAAATAAATATCAAGCTTTCCAACCTATCTCCATTACAAGTTTCAAGACAGTGTACTAGCACTGTTTCAGTCGAATGCATTGCATTGCATTGTATTTCCCAGACAGAGTGTTTCACAGGGCACTCTGTATCACAGGGACAAAATGTAGCATTTAAGCTATGCCATGTGTATCCTGAGACATTGTCCATTCTTGAACACTATGAAATATCATTTGGATAACTATCATTACTAGTAGAGATTGCTATCCTTAAAAAGTCAGATGTGACAGTGATCTTTTGGCAGTGCAAAGACCAGACAACTTGCTTGCATGTTCATAGCTTATCTTTGAAGAGTGCATTGAAACTAAATGTGTTATAAGAGTTTGCTGGTCTTACCTAATGCAGAATGTCTAGGCATTTGGTAGAATTAGCTGATCTATACTCCGCAGAGCTACCTAGTGCCTGTCTGTAATGAGGTGCCTAAATGTAACAAATCCTCTCAAGCCAGTGGGCCATTAGCAAGCTCATCCCCTGCACTGGGAGCTTGCGTCTCACCCTCATATTTAAGACAATGCTTTAGAATGATAACGTATCTCACTTTCCAGAAATGTTGATAACTCAGTCCTCCTCAACATACATTCCCTCAAAGATACTGTACATCAAACATATGTACAAGATATGAGTGTGCACACTGAGCATTCAGGTTAACAAGGTTGATTCATGAACACTGGGTATTTATGTATACAAGGTATACAGACACATTTTTTGGGGTCTTTGTCCTACTTTTATTTATGGCTTTGTCCAGATTTCTTGCTCTAAGAGACTGAGAGGTATGCGAGGTTGCTAATTAAACCCTGGTCACCAGTATTACTAATGAGTACTTCTTACTCTACACCACTAAGCTGGCTGCCTGAGATTCAGTGTTCCTCAAGTCTTGCCTACCTGCTTAAATTGTTTTGCATTTACCTTCAAGCACTGTGTGGAAAGAAACTGTGGACAGCCAAGGCTGTCAAAATCTTGAGAGGCTTGGACCTTGGATGTAAAACTATAATTATGTTTGAAAATCTGGGTGCAAAGGTACCACAGAAACAATGAAGGTTTCTGCAGACTTGCCTGTTTCTTGCTTAGTTGCTTGTGGTGTTTGTAAAATCATAAACATAATAACACTCCCTAGCAGAGAAGTGTTCTGAATGAATAAAAATGCTTAGTGAAACTGGTTGTATTCCCTCTTTTTGTTCTGAACCAGCACAACCTAGGTATTATAATGCATTTGAGTGACATAATTTGTTACAAAGGTCAGTAGCAAGTTTGCTGTATCTTAAACGTTACATCCACAGGATGCATTGCTAAATATCTAATGTCAAGTCTGTTTCAACATGCTTTTGAGAAGATTCCATTCACAGTAGAGTGCTCGTGTAACTGTAAGTTAACTATTTTGCTTGCGTAGTCTCATCAAGCCTGCAGAACTTGGATTGAGTAGGATGAATTACTGGAGACTACTGCCTCAATTCTAACACAGTCTAACATATTCCTCCATCTGTTGTAAAAATACAAATTCCTCTCTGCATTTGTAAAAATAAATGTTTGTAGGGTTGTTAGACATAATGCTTGAATGAAGAAAAATAATGTCATCTTGAAGGAAAAACCTCATCTGTTGAAGATAGGTGCATATATAGGTTTAGACTTAAAAATGACCGTCCAGGTCACACTTGGAGCATGTATATTGTGGGTTACAGTTGTTAGTAAAAGCATGGATCCTCATTATTACAATGGGAATCTTATCTATTGTATAGTAAAGGATGTCTGCTGAATTATTAGAGTTTCAAATAACACTACTGAATAATATTTGTATTTTGTTTGAAAGGATCCTTCCAGTCTGTATTTTTTTATCTAATCCCAAAACACTGTCACACAATGGATTACAGTATTAGTCCCATAAAAGTTAACATCTTGAAGAATTGATGTAAAGCTCTTCATTGTAGACAAATGCATATTTAGGTTTAGACTAACATGTAAGTACCTACCCTGGTTGCACTTGCAACATACACACAAAGTATGGATTCATTTCATTACAATGAGAATCTTTTTATCTGTATGTGTAGGATGTGTGCTGATGTACCAAAGTAAAGTTTCACAAACACTACTGAATATTGTTTGAAGATGATCTTTCCTCTTTGTATAATGAGTACTGATGAAATCCCAAACTACTGTATCACAAAATATTATGACATTTACCCCACATAGTTAATATCTTAAAACACTGACTTAAATAATTCTTTTGCAGGGAAAATCCCCTTACACTCACAAACTACTGCTTCTCAGTATGCTAAGTCTGAGGTTACACAGCCTTGGTGCTAACCTCTGCACCACCGTGGCCGCCTTACACAAAACAGTTCTGCAGTCCCTAAATATCTGCCATACTGACTGAGCATTTATTTCATGTAAATAAGTATGTCCAGCATTGATCCCATTGCAACATAGCCCCACCCCTTTTAGTTGACCACACCCCTTCGTGTTGACCCCGCCCATTCAGCTGTCTCCTGCTGCCCCCCTTTGATTTGAAGTCACCAGCCGCCACTGAGTTGGCTCCATAAAGCTATTTACACTATTTCTCTCAGTATTTTGCAAGCAGGTTTTCAGCCCTTAAACTTGTCTCCACATGACATTAGACAGTGTATATATCTCACAGCCCTTTTCACAAATGCTTACCCATTTCTGAACTTCATAATGAGGAATATGTACACTAAGAGAGTAGCAACTGAAATTCTGCTGTTTAACTATTACCTTTTATACAAGCAGTAATTGGCAATCAGCTAGTTAATACATTTAATTTTACTGACTAAAGTGCAGTGAAAATTTTTAAAGGCACATTTGCAAATTTTGCTGTAACCAACATACTACTGTATATAACTATCTATCCATAGATAAACAAACACATAGATATATCAGACATGCACAGATGACAGCGCTATCAACAACATTATTTCTAATAACTGGAAAATTTTAAAAAGTTGCCCTGAAATTTCAAAAGTGGTTGGAGACAATCCTGTTTTTGTGCAAAAGAAAGGAAAAAAAAAGTTTTAAAAATTATTTCCTAGCAAAGTTAAAACCGCCTTCTATCCAGCGCGTAAAGCAAGGAATGTTTAAATATTTCAATTGCAATCTATGCAATTATTTATTTACTGATGCCAACGAAATTTGTATTAACAATTAGAACATTTCCATTAAGGGATGTTTCACATGTAAATCTAAATTTGTTGTGTACTTGGTGGTATGCTTGCCCTGTAAATCCTTTTATGTGGGGCGCACCACTAGAGAACTGTATAAGAGAATGCATCAGCACAGACAAACAATATTGGTAGGGGATGAGGAAAATGCACTGGGCAAGCATTATAAATTAGCAACTGTAAAGCTAAGCAGCTTTCATGTTCTTAGTTTTGGATGATGTGAAAGGGTACAATGGAATGTTTAATGCTGAAGATGAACTTGGGTGGTCTGAATATTTGTGGCAACTAAGACTAAATGCATGTTTTCCACCAGGTTTGAACAACTGTGAAGAGTTTGTTGCTTATCTGAGAAGAAAGAGGTTAAAGCATTAATTAAGTCATTAATTGTTTTATGTCATGTGATTTTCTCTCTTTATTTAAGTGAAGATTTTTATTGCACTATTCAGTCTGATGAAGTCTTGGACTTGAGAGATGAAAGTGCTTACTGTTTAATGTGTATGTGTATTAAACTTGTTTGGTTTTATTTTATTTTCTGTTTTTTTTTCTTAGTTTGTGTTATTCAATTAGTTTGGTTTAACTGTTTTTTTTGTATGCATACAGATGTATCAGATGTGTGTGCACATATGTACACACCCAGACACATACACACATATATAAAAACATAATCCACACATTGTTGAATCACCTACTGTGTGCCTTTGGGATATGAAAAGAAAGCACATGGCAAAAGATTGCAAAGATATGGTGAGTTAATGGAAACTCCACACACAGGGCAGTCTTCACCCCCGCTAGAAAATGAACTGGGGAACCAAGTGCTGCACTACTGCACCTCCCTATATAGGAGTGTGTGTGTGTGTGTGTGTGTGTGTGTGTGTGTGTGTGTGTGTGTGTGTGTGTGTATGTAATAAGTGTGTAGTGTGTGTGTGTAGTGTATGTGTGTGTGTGTGCATAAACACACACACACACACACACACACACACACACACACACATAGGTAAAATGATAGATATAGCTAAAGATGTGTGTGTGTAAAATGAATTTATTAACTTTTGGTAACTTCTTTATCGAGTTAAAGATCATAGCCTAGTCAGGGTACAGAGTATGAAACAATCCCTGGACTGACTTTAGTCTATTATGCATATTTATAGTTGATCAGCTACACAGATGGTTGACAGATATGGGAGCATACACAATCCCTGTTGTTGGTGAATATGCCCTTTCCCTGATATTGTGTGATCTCAGAGTTAGTATATATAAATAGCAGTGGATGTTGGAGATGCAGATGCTCCTTCCCCACACAAAAAGCAATGTTTTTGATATATTTTATTTTTAGTTTTTATTTCATATGCACCAAAATTATTGTTTGGTATATCAGTAGTAGCACATCCTAGATGTTTTGAACATCAGCATTTGGGTCTTTCAGTTAAATGCAGTAGACCCATAAATAAATTAAAATATATATATATATATATATATATATATATATATATATATATATATATATAGGGTCTATATCAAATCAATGAAAATCCATTACATCGGATACCAAAGCAGCGACACATATTACTTGAACCGCGAAAATACTGAAGGCACTAAACCGCGAAATTTAAAATATCAAACATTCATAGTCGGCCAACCCCACCACCTGCTACATACTACCTACCCGAACAAAATAAATAAACCACATACATACACTAACCAAACCCTACTCCTAACCCTAAAGTAAAGCAAAGCACCAAAACTCAACTTCTAACCCTACACTAAACGCACATATATAACTATCTATGCACTATCCTTAACCCCTCCCTAACCCTAAGGTCCGTAACTACCGCACACTTCCCCTATGTAGATATTCCCAAACAAAATAAATAATACACATAAATACATTTAACAAAACCCTACTTCTAACACTACACTAAATCTTACACACATTACCTATCTATACACTTATCTTAACCCGCACCCTAACCCTAATGTCCATAACTATCGCGCACACACCTTACGGAGCTATACCATAGACGGGCCAACCAAAACACTTTGACATTTCGAATTTTGCGGTTTTGCACGTTCGACGATTACATATTTCACGCAATATGTGTTGATGATTTCGTATTCACGTAAACGGAGTTTCAACAATCTAATAGGAACCCATATATATATATATATATATATATATATATATATATATATATATATATATATATATATATATGTATATATATATATATATATATACATATATATATATATATATATATATATATATATATATATATATATACACACACACACACACACACACACACACACACACACACACACACACACACACACACACACACACACACACACACACACACACACACACACACACACACACACACACACACACACACACACACACACACACACACACACACATACTTACTTACTAGACAGATCTGGATTAGTAGTTCCACTCCATTTACCACTTGGACTAAGAACAACATGACTTAGTCAGCTCAGCTAAAAAAAATTTCATCAAGCTTGTAAATCCCACCCTTTTACCACAAAGCTTTGCTGTCAAAGACCCCTATCCAGATTGCTGAAGTCCACACAAGGTAGAACAGAAGCATAACCAATAACAAACTCCTAGAAACACTCAAAGACATAGAATCCCTATGAAAGGGGAAGGAGGAGGAGTTTTGTAAAGAAAATAGAACTACCAATCCAGATCAAGTGTTATTGTAAGTATATATTTGTTTTTGAAGTTACGTTTTCTTTACCACACTAAACCTCTTTGGTGGATCCTCATGGAAGAGTGCCCCAAAAAAGAGTGACATCAAAAGAAAAAGCAGATCTAGAGGTTACATCCAACTTGTAGTATTTTGTGAAAGTGTTCAGAGAAGCCCATGTAGTGGCAGTACAAATATTCTTAACAGATGCATATCTAGAAAAGGTCAGGAAGTAGCCAGGGGTCTCACTGAATGGGCCCTAGGCATCTCTGGCAAACATTATATAGTCAGAAAACATTTTAGCAGTCATAATTTTGTGACCTTTTTGCCCAGAAGACTTTTGGAATATGAATCCTTTTAAAAGATGCTGGTTCTGTCCAAATAAAATCGGAGCTGCTATGAACATTCATGCAATGCAACAGATATTCTCCCTTACTGGAGTAGTTATTGAAGAACCCAGGCAATTCAATGAACTGATTTAAATTATTTTTGTTTCCACATTAGGTGTGAGAGAGATCGGTCCTCGTGGATAGCTTGTGCTTGTAGACCACTAAGAAAGAAGTGTTAGTAGGCAAGGCCTGCAGCTCTGACATTCTTCTACCAGAAATGACAGCAACAAGAAACACAATTTTCCTGGATAGAAATCTGTAATCTGCAGAAGATGCAAGTTCAGAAGGAGATCTTGCAGTTAGTGCAGATGGTTGGGGCTATGAACTGTTAACAAGTTGCTTCTTGTGGTACAGGGTTTGATTCCCTCAGCTTTCATTTATCTACTGTGTGACATTGTATAAATAACTTAACCAGACAGTGCTCTGAATCAAGTCAGAAAATGGACTAGGCCCAGACAGTGCTCTGAATCAAGTCAGAAAATGGACTAGGCCCAGACAGTGCTCTGAATCAAGTCGGAAAATGGACTAGGCCCAGACAGTGCTCTGAATCAAGTCGGAAAATGGACTAGGCTTTTAATGGTCTTCAGGACTGCTTGCCTAATATCTACCTATGAACTTTCAAGAACAAAATATAAATGATAATCTGTAGAAATAAAAGGAAAATACCTTTAAGAAAGGTATTATAAACTTTCAGGGGAAGCCAGAGAGAGGTACATAGTCTACTAACACAAAATTAGATATAGTTAGCTTATGAAAATTAAGAAATGAATATCTAACTTCTAACTCAGAGTCAAAAATATTTGCAACATGATTAAGGAAAGCTGGGGTCAGAGCCTTAAAGGAGTCAGTGCCCCCAGCCAAAGCCCAAATGGAGTGATGGCCTCATTTACTTTCATATTTTTTTTGTTCTAGTGCCAGATCACTGGGCAGAAGAAAGGATTTGAGATGCCCTTTCTGGGTATTTCAGGTCCCTTGCCATCACTGGAATTGGAGAAACCATTTAGGTAGGCATAAGGAATGAAGGTCGAAGTAATGTGTGCTAGAACAATGAGACATAAGCATCCTGAATGGCTTGAGATGACCAGGCTTTTCAAGGAAATGGGGCCATAACAGTGGGAAGCAGTTTTATTATGACCAAAATTAATCTATTAAGATTACTTTGGTTTTTGAGCATTTTGGCTTTCTCCATACAATTTGGAATAAGTGGAAATGGAGAAAAGCATATAGGAGGCCTGTGATGACCTGTACAAGTACAATCATAGGGCAATCTCCTGAGGGAAGGGATTTGCTGCATTTAGGACTGTTTGCTGATGCTAACATGGTGCTACAAGCCTTCCCCAGTAGCAGAGCAGTGGCCATAACAATGATTGAACCTAGTATCATAAAGGTTCTATTCATTATCCGGTTTTCAAACTACTGTATGACTTAATTGGAAAAGTTACAGTAGTACAGTTTTTGTAGTAGTATTACATGCTTTGCAGTTTTAAAGGGCTTTTTAAATCTAGGAATATTACTCCATATAATTTTCCTTTCTCAATATTTCTAAAACTTTGTTTTGTAAAATGTAAAGATGTCTATCAGGGTACTACATTTATGCTAAAAACTGTGCTACCTGTCTGAGAGAATATCATATTCCTTATGTATTCTAGTATCTTATTATCGGTTAGCTTTTTTAGTATTTTCAGTAAAAGGCAGAGGTTTGCAATAAGCAAGAAGTCATAGGTATTTATAGGAGAGGGACCCTTAGTACTTGGAATTATTAAGGCATGCTTGAAACTATATAATATTGTCTTTGTGGTGATGGTAAGATTGTATATATGTAAGGGGTTTACAAAGCACCTGCGTTCCCAGTTTAAATATTTTAGAGTATATGTTATGGAAACATGGATTGTAATCACTATCTATATTTGTCAGACAACTCCTGAACTTGTAACGTATAAATTGTTTTGAAATAAAAATGACGGATAGGCAGGAATTTTATTTAATTGGCAGTGCTGGTAGATTATGTGCAGTGCTTGAAAATATGTTTTAATAGTTTTAAGGGGAATAGCTACATTGTCCTTAATGTCTTTGAGAATGCTATTGTTGTATTATTGCCTTTGCTAGGTTTTGTCTGTACTAATAGACCGACTGCCTGCTAGAACTCTTTAGGTTATCCAATAAGTAAAATGTGTAGAGCCCTAAGATATCATGCAGTTGTAGCGCTGGCAGTAAGTCATACATTCTTTTTCGGTCTATAATATCTTACCCTATGGAGTTTACATGTGTGTGCGATAAGCAGCAGTGCTCATTGCATATTCATGCCGTACACAGTGTTTAAATGCAAATAAGCAAGGTCTCATGGCTGGCAATAGTGTTGTCAGCCAGGAAACTATGTAAGTGAACATGGATAACAATCCTGTTTAAATCAGAGCACTGAAGGTTCGCGGTTTTGTGTGGAAAGCCATAATGACCACCAGGGCTTACCTTATTACATCCGAGTGACACCTCCACGTGCACTGCATTTAACTCCTGCTGATGCCTCTAGGCATCAAATATTGCTTGTTCATATTTGCATCAATAATTCCAAAACCATGCTATGTACAAGTTTTCAAAAGATCTCATATTAAAACTTACACAATGGCAAACTCAACTACATTAATATCTGATGTCTGTCTAGTGCATGTAAATAGATATAAACTGTTGTTTTTATGATATTAATTTATATAGATATCATTTTCACATTTTTCTAAATATCTCTGCAACCAAATAACAGACAGAACTCTTTAGCCTCACATGAAAGCTTTCAGCTAGATAAATAAATGCTGCTGACAGCATGTGTATAACTTGAGTGGTTGTTGGGATATTGTAAGTTGTTTACAAAATATGACAAATGTAATAGTTACTGTGTTTACTGTCACTTATAAAATTTGGTTTAAGACCTAGAACATAAGGAATACTACCACTATAAAAATAGTCTGTGCTAAAGAGTTTGCCATTTATACTTCTTTCATAACCCCTACAGATCCAGATATATGAACATTTGTTTGAAATATGAGGACACCATTTGATTCTGTTAAAGACTTAGGCTCCACCCACTGGAAGTTACAGTGCAAACTTCCTGAGCTCCATTGGAGTGAATGAGTTAACAGATAGCTCTCAATCTCTTATTGCAAGTCTAACCTCATGGATGGACAATGGCCTAGAAATAGGGACATGTTTGACATATTTGCTCATTAGAAATATGCTGGAATAACCAGGGGTTTGTGTTAAGATACATGCTTTGAAGGATTTGAAGTCTGAAACTCAAATGTATGTAATTATCGAGTCACATCACTCCTGAGATCATCACAATGATATGGCAGAAAACCGCAAATTTTGATAAGGAATAAAAGCAAAAAACTGGATATTCTATGAAAATCTGGACAGTTCAGAGGTATGATTGTTAAGTATATGGTCCAAACAGTACAGGACAGTATATCGACAGTGCAGATTATTATCAAATCCCATTCCTGGCATTCTGTACTGAAGTTGTAAAAATGATCTGTAAGGGTACATGGACTGCCATGTAAAATAAACAATCAGTGGTAGTGTGTGTAATAAACAGGGTGAAACAACCTAATGTAAAGCAGATGAGGGCATGTCAATGGAAGATGGTTGTAGCAGCAACACCAATCACATATCAGTCTGGTACAGTACGGACTGCACAATGAAAATGTGTATTATGTGACATAATAATGGGGAATATGTCTGTGTGAGATAAACATTCTTACATGAACAATGCAGAGGACATCTATCAGGGATGGTATATACAATTGGGCTAGGGTGCATATTATGATGCTGTGCAAACTGATTTGTCTGAATATGAGTGTAAATTCAGCAGAGGTCTTCAACAAGTAGGACACAGGTAAAGCTCATGGACAACAGTAAAAGAAATAAGTACAATCATGCATGATATCAGAATAATACCACCAGTAATACCATGCCTCTGACATAACATATGTGATTTAGAGTGATCAGAGATAATTCTGCACAAACACACTTGTACAACCATTATGATATGTCCACATGCTATGAGGGTAATCACATACTGTCCTGCCACCATAACATCTGCTGGAGGTGTTAGGAGGGACACTGCTATACCTGTATGCAACATTATGATCAATACAAACTAGTTGACCAGTGTCTATGGCATATATATAGATATATATATATATATATATATATATATATATATATATATATATATATATATATATATATATATATATATCTACACAAGTGTGTGTGTGCATACATATATACTGTTCAACAGTACCAATTCCTCAGTAAATACCAGTTTTGAGGGCAAAATATTGGGGTGCCAGTAATTTCTGAGTGGACCTTTTAATTTCCCAGGGTTTTGTGAAGTTTTTTTTTTTTTTTTTGACTGTTCCTGCAGGGTGTGCACGATGACATCATCACCAGGCAGACAGACAGCCTGTTAGAATTCGTTACTTAACTTTACTGGTCCATGGGTTTTATTGAGGCAGTACGCATAGCACTTCTTCCTTCCCCAGTTTATCCAGATAAGTGGAGGTATACTTATTCTTGCATATGTGCTGCATTGATTTTCTTGCATTGAGAGTTTACTTTAAGTGGAGACATACTTAATTCCTGAATATGCACTGCATTGATTTTCTTGGCACTTGGCATTTACTTGCATCGATCAAAGTGTGTGGCTTGGCACTTTATGTTTAGATGAAGACCAGCATCAGCATGTGAGAGCTGAACTGATTTAGATGCAGTGAATTAGGTACACTCTGCATTGATTTTCTTTGCACTTAACACTTGGCATTTACTTGCATCGATCAAAGTGTGTGTGAGAAACCTTGCAGTGAAGTGCGTGGCACTTTGTGTTTAGATGAAGACCAGAATATGAGAACTGTACTGATCTAAATGCATTGAATTACGAGCTACATTGAGAGTTTACTTAAGTGGAGAGGCGGCATTTGCTAATCCCTGCATTGAGAGTTACTTAGACCAGCATGTGAGAACTGTACTGATTTAGATGTATTGAGTTACATGCTACACTGATTTTCTTGCATTGAGGTTTACTTAAGTGGAGACACGGCATTTACTTAATTCCTGCATATGTGCTGCATTGATTTCCTTGGCACTTACTACTTGCATTGATACAAGTGTGTGTGAGAAACCTTGCATTGAAGTGTGTGGCACAACATATGGCCGTGATCAACACAAGCAGCACAGAATGTCAGCATCAGTTTAGGAAAAGATGAGGCAATGTTTAGCATCTGGTTACGGTATCCCAGATATTTGTTTTAAGAATACATTACTGAAAGGTAAAACCACAAGTCTCAGCCACTCTGATTTTACAGTCCCTGGTTTAGTGATTTTTCCCTCTGCTTTTCATTAAACATGGAGTCTAATAATTAATTATGTTAAACTGTCAAGTCATGACATGTAAAATGTTGCCCACTTAAATACTGATTGTGATTCATAAAGAAGGAAGTGGTGATAAATTGATTGTAAAGAACGTAAAATCTCTTCTGTCATCTCAATGGCCTCTTAGGATATACACGTGAAAGCTGAAATTACTTTATTCTTTTTGACTCTTGAACTGGAGTAATTTATGATGTTTGTAAATGGGGTCCACGTAATTTCTCACAGGTGCATGTTGTTTAAAGACCAAGCTCAGTTATTTTCAGACCTGAGTGGTCAGTAGATAAATTGCTATGGGGTTGAAGCTGCAAGAGATCCCTCCTCAAATAACATACATGCACAGATTTTATGGTCACATAAACACATTTTGACCATTCTCGTGTGACCACTTTTTCAAGACTGAGGTTGACTGAAGACTGACCAGAGTATTTCCCTTTTTGCAGTTACTGCAACTCAGCTGAAACTTGAAAGAATTGCTTCTTGTATCATACCTCTCAACTGTCCAGATTTTCGTTCAGAATGCCCAGATTTTTGTCTCATATTTATGTTCTGTGCCTCATAAAATTATTGTGTTTTTTGGCAAATCATTGAAGATTGAAATCAGAAAAATAAAAGCAGGTATTGGAGTTGCAGACTTCATACCCTTCAGGAAAAATGCATGCTTGGGGGTGTGGCCAAGATGTCAGACTGCTAGCAGCACAGAACTGTAGTTCTACCTATAATATATTATTCTGACAGGAAATTTAATTTAATTTAAAAAAAAACTACTCAAAAATATATGAGAAGATACATAACTATACGACTTTTATTATTTTTCAAAAATTAATACTGAAAGACAAGATTTTATTATTTTTTCCAGTCAAGAAGTTTTCTTCATGAGATCCAAGTATGAGCAACTTGAAGAACTCACATCAGGAGAGTGTGGCAAAGAAGGAATTACAAGCTATAATAACAAATATTCAAAACTTATCTCTCAAAATCGACAAACTAGATAACAAAATTGACATTATAAAGCAGGACTGTAGCAAGCAGTTGGACATTCTAAATGAGGTGAACTGAACAAATATCTTCTATTGAAGAAACTATAACTGATTTTGGTGGCAGATTGACAGAGTGTAAAAGCCACAATGAATGTATTTTAAAGCAGAATACAAAACTAATAGAAAAACTGGAAGACCTAGAAAGTAGGTCAAGGAGAAATAACATCAGAATTTATGGAACACCAGAAAACGAAGACAACAACATGATACAATTTCTTAACAAGTGGCTACCAACAGCATTAAATCTGCCAGAATCTCTTTCATTTGGAATTAAAAGAGCTCATCGGTCATTATCAAACCCAATTTCAACGGCAGTGTCTTCTAACTCTAGAATCATCATTGTCAGATTTTTGTCCTCCCAGGATAAGGATTTGGTACTGAAATCTGCTTGGACAAACTCTCCTATTAGGATAGGGGAAGAAACATTCATTTTGACAATGATTACATCTCTTCTGTCATCTCTAGAAGAAAATAATGTGTTCCCTTAATAAAGTCCCTCAAAAGGTCCAACAGCAAGGCTCAAATACTTTTTCCTGCCAGGATGAAAATATTTCTATCAGAGGGTGAGAAGATCTTCAGCTCATTACCAGAAGCCATGGATTTTATCCAAAAGAAAAAAATACTAACTGATATAGAAGATATGGATTGGTCAAAACAAAGTCTGAAGAGACATGCAACAAAAAATGGATGGACCGTCAATGAAGGAGCAAATAAAAAACTAAAGGACAAATAAGTAAATTATTGTTAAAATGTTAAATACTTTGCTGCAAGTTTCATTACTTAATTTATATCTGAGGAACATCAAGGAAGTAAAGGTAAAACTTTCTTTCGCTCTCTTTTTTTTCCTTTGTATGGGTATTCTTAGATAATTAAGATAACATATTAATATGCTTACTAAGGTATATGTTCATGTGTGTGAATTGTGGGGTACTGCTATACTACATTCTACATATGTTTATGATCACACTACATAGGGCTCTTGCATCAAATTGCTCTTATTATTATTAGGTGAAGTTTAAACAAAAATATTATGTTCTATTAATGATATGAATGAAATGCTTATTTTAGAATCAGTATATAGTTAATTATTGAATTAACTACATATCTGACTAGAATAAAGTAACAATTGATGTATACAGGCTAACAGTTATAAGTTGTTTTACCCTAATAGATAACTTTAAAAAGCAATATGAGTGTAAAATTGTGTTTTGAATGGGAAATATGACTTTATTAGCCAGGTTTAAATATGGGCTGTTGATATTTTGTACTGTAGAAGCTTCATATTTTGTATTTCCCCAAAAAGCTTTTTTAGCTTATGTGACTGTTTTAAATGTGTGCAAGCACATACAAGGCAACAGAAACAAGTTTCAGAAGATTACTGATTGTACCCCACCTAAAAATGTATTTAAACAAATAGATTCTTTCCTACTTCTATTTCTTTGGTTTCCACAAAAACCAAGAATAGCATACAAATGGCATGTAAGAGCCTGGAATAGTAATGGAATTAGATTTCCTAATATAGAATTATACTCCAAATCTATTACTATCAACATCATTTTACATTGGATAACATCTATATATACCTCTAGTTGGAAACAACTACATGAGATCCATATAACTGCCACCAGAAACATTGAATCCCAATTTAATGAATCATTCGGAATCAGCAAAATATACTGGATACTTCATGAGTATTGTCTATATAATAAGAGATTTAGCCACTTTTCATATGGTATAAATCAAATATTTTACATATTCAATTACATAATAGATAACAATTATAACTTAAAACAAAAAAAAAATCTTATATTTCCCATAGAATACACTCCAAATTGTTTGGATTCTTTTAATATTAATAGAATGTTGAACTTTACAGAAAATTACTCAAAATTCTGGCACCAATTTATAGATAAAAAGCACATTCAATCAATGAACTTCCTTCTAGCCAGATTTAATGTTTGCCAAGATAATTGGCTAGGTCTTCAATCATTATGGCAATTTATTGCTGAAAAGTGAGAGTATTGATAAACTTAGACACTGATGATATACCAAGGTTGTTACAGCTATTCATTTTATGCAATTTGATGAACATTGAACAGAAACTGAGCATATCACCTATATACAAAATCTTATGAGATGAACTGCTTACACTTGACCTAGTTTTTATGAATTATTCAATGAAAATTAATGGAGAACATTTAGAAAATGAAAATAAGAAATCAATTAATAACACCTCATCATCACTATACTGGAAATTATATACCTAGGAATTTATCCATAGAAGTTTTATACCCCAGATAAAATTTAACTCATAACTAAAAGTAAAGACAGTAAATGCTGAAGATGTGGTGAAATTCTTGATGCCAACTGGGTTCATACGTTCATTGAATGTAAAACTCTCACACTTTATTGGAGTGAATTTAGACATTTTGAAAAAGCTTTAGGGTCAGATAACTGTAAAATCACAAGCTCTTTGATATTATTTAATGTACCTACCCCAAGTGTGATTCCTAAACATCAATTAACTGTACTCTGGTCAATTTTAGCAATTGCTAGAAAGATTATTACATTGAATTGGAAACAAAAGCAAGATCTTATGTTTGCTGAGTTTATTATATTAGCAAAATCAGTATGTAAAAAGGAAATGCAAACCATTTGTTATAGAATATCTAATGTAACACATAAAAGAATAGTATGGCAAAAACTGCAAAATTTATTAGATAGATATTGATAAGTATTTATGGATAAAGCAAATGTTTGTCATAGATGATTTTATATAGTGTAAGTAGTTATTTATTCAGTATCTATTGTATGTTTGAAATATTTTGATTGTTCATGTTTAATAGAAAAAAAATAGAAATGTTTTGAAAAAAAAGAAAAATTTATGCTAATGCAAAATCTGTTATTGTTAACTGTCTACGTTTATAAAGGAAATATTTAAAAATTGTCCCTATTTTTGAGACTTTGTCCTCTCCATTATTTATGGCTTTGTCAATATTTTTTGCACTAAGTGGTTTCAGAGGCCCTTGCTACAGAAGTTGCTTTGCAAAATGTGTTTTTTAAGCACTAGGTATTTTAAAGATGATGTGTGATAAAGCTCACCATTTTATAAGTCATACTCAAAACAGCAGTGTATTATTTAGAAAAAATAGCAGCAGAGGCAATTTTAAGTGCAAACTGCAAAGTCAGGGCTGGGAATGCACAATCACAACTTTACAGTGATCATGATGCCATCATGTGCTCAGTCTGGTCAAATAAGGAGTGTTGTTTTTCCATACTTTTACAAATGAATATAAACATTTCCCCTAAGTGCAAGCTTAGTTAGCCTTGGTCATCCAGAGGACATAACACACCCCTAAGATAGCAAATCTAACAAGGTCTCTGTGCTAGTTCTTAAAATTAGTAGTGTGTTTTTGGCACCTGCACTGCTTGGAATATTTGAAGAAATTTTACGAGTTATTATGAGGAAAATATTTTTTTGTTGAGAGGATAAGATACATGTATTGTTTTCTTTTCCATAACATGGCAGTTGTCTGCCAGTATTTTTTTATCTGACTGAGCAGATGCAGTATAGGACCTATCTGATTGTGGTACTTGACAGAAATGAGTACAAACCATAATGATTAAATAACATTTTTGTCACACTCTTGCTGTGTTTAGTGTGTAGCAGAGTTTGTTTAATATGGCTGTTTTACACTAATATGTCAAATTTTCTGCCAGTTTGAATGATTGATTTATTTACCAGAATTTGAAAGAATACTTGTGGACAGTTTGGCTCTGCTGAGATGTGTGCTGTTTATTTATTTGTCTATCTGTCTGTCAGCCACAACTAGAAGCAGCTTTCTGCTTTTACTTTAAACTCTGACATCTGGTACTTAATTTCAGCTTTCAAAAATTATGTGATGCTTTGGTGGGCTTCAACACCTTCACTTAGACAGGTTAATTGAGGTAAGGAACCATTTTAAATAATGGCAGAATTAAGTGAAAAAGGCTGACAATTTACTGAAATGTTAAGTTAAATGGTGATTTCTTAGGAACTCTGTTGCAGGCTTCTTCAGGGAACATATACACGAGATCAGGTATATATAGACTATTCAAACTGATTGTAGTCTTGCTTCTTCATGGTTCTATACATACAACTTTACCTTCTAAAATAAGTTCTGAATTAATGTCACACAGGTTCTGCAAGTGTATTTTATTAAGGAGGGCTCTGAAAGTGGTGTGTGTGTGTGTGTGTGTGTGTGTGTGTGTGTAAAATGCCCCAGTTATGACTGGTAGTTAGGGTTACTAAGAATCAAACCCTGCACATTAGGTACAAAGAGCAAGAGCCTAAATTCTCTACCTATACCATCACTCATGATTCAAGGAGTTTCTCAACTGTCCAAAGTTTCACAGAATCTGTGGTTCATACCTTTGGTCTGTTCCTCTTAAAATGTGTTGTTTTCTGGCAAATCGGTGAGAATTGAATTCACTAAGTAATGATAACCATTTAATTTTCAGCCTTCCTATCTTTCAAGAAACACATGGTAACATAAAACATTTTATTCTAGCACCTTTCTAAGATTATACAAGCAATGTTTAAAATGTGTCCCTGGTTTTGGGCTTTTGTCCCCCCTCCCCCTGTAAATTTTGGCTTTTTTTCAGATTTGTTGTGCTGCATAGTTCTTCAAAGGGAGAGAAATTTAGTGCTGGTTATGCCAAGGCTGTTTGTATTGTAAGTAGCACAACAGGTAGTATACTTGCATTTGATATAGAAGGCTGTGGGTTCTACTCCTACAGTATATAGATGGGTTGCTGATACTGTTATACTTTTAAAGTTGGTGGATGCTGCAGTCCTGAGAATATCTTCTTTGGTGGACATACCTAGTAACTATGAACCTGCTATCAGTTTGCCATCCATTCCCTATTGCAGTATTACTAGCTTATCATTTTTTAATGGAACATAGGCAATTTATTCTTCAAGGGCAACAGGTACTTTATTTGTAGATGAAACAATGAAATATAAAGTTGTTTGCTAGCAGCAACCTCTTCATTAGTTACAGATCTCTTTAATGTGGAATAATTTGTATGACTTTTGCATTTTCTTTGAATGTGGGTTTCAGTGCTGTTTCAATGAATGTGAGTTTCAAGGGCAGAAAAGTTTTAATGCTAAGTCTATTTTCATTGTGAGGTTGTATTGCTTTGTTTAGCAGATGTCTATTAGTGTTTGTGCTATAAAATGTAAAGTAAAAGTTTTAAATGAAATCCAAATAATCACTGTAGAAGTAAATCAGTATGCACATTATGGTGTCTGTAGTAAATGGGGCAAAATAGCCAAGTAATGGGACACTGTAATGGCTGCAGGGGGGCTGTTTATGAGGGCCCCATTCAACCATGATTTTTGTGAGGGGCAGCAAACACAAATACAGCCCCAGGTGGCACAAACTCTAGCTACGCCACTGATCAGTAGGCCATGGAGAATAACTTTTAGAGGTCCTAGCAAACTATAATATTCTTTTGTTAAGATTAGATTATTACATACCATTAAATGCCCTACTTTTACCACAAAACCCACATACTGCAAGTCACCAAAAACAAAATCCTAAGGTTCATCTTCTCCCTTGCCAGAGAACATCATTGCTACACATTTAAAAAAAATAAATAAATAAAATGGTTACCATTTACTGCAGGGGCTGGCAGATAGAGAAAACTATAAAGCAATTAAGACAAGAAGTGCCACTGTTAGAAAGATACTAAGAAATATAGATGTGATAAAAGCAATGCACAATATTTGAACAGACCGGGATCTATCATGCACTATTGCAAATAACAACCTAAATATCTCAGCACAGGTGGAAAAACTTAGAAGATACACAGATAAATATAAAGGAAAAGTATAAAATTAGCAATTTATTGATGACCCAAAAAGTTTTATAGAGAATTGGGAAACAAGGTAAAAGGAATTGAAAGACCACAAAAAAAAAGAAATAGATACATTTTGGAGACGTATCTATGAATATCCTGTGGAACATAACAAAGATGCTAAATGGATAGAATAAGTAAAATAAAGAATAAGAAGTTCAAATGTACAGGATATGAAATGGGATGAAGTAGCAGCCAGAGAGATTGAAACAAAGTTAAGAAAAGTTTCTAATTGGAAAACCCCAGGCACAGATGCAGTACCTAACTTTGCAAGAATATTTAGCCATGAGTAAGAACTATTTATATATGCACCCAAACAGACACCAACCTGGCTAACAACAGGAAAAATAATGCTTCTACTTAAGAGTGAGCCTGCAAGCTACCCTAAAAATTATAGACCAATTACTTCCCTTCCAGCGATGTATAAACTATACATGGGAACTGATACCAACAGAGTTTAAAGTCATTTAAAAGAAAACTTAATTATGGCAGTAGAACAAAAGGGCAATAAAAGAAAGTCATGTGGATCAAATGATCATTTGTTGTTAAATAAAGTCATAGTGGAGAACTGTAAAAAGGGAAAATTCTAAGTCTGGCATGGACTGACTAAAAAAAAAAAAGCAGTTGATAGTATCCCACATTCATGGATAAAAGAGTGCTTAAAATGTATAAGATACACCCTACACTGACTTACTGCATTACAGTGACCATAAAACATTGGCAGACCACTTTGCAATTAAGCCATGATAAAGGACAAATTATTATCCCAGGGATAAAATTCAAAGGGGAATATTCCAGGGTGACTCTATATCACCACTGCTATTCTGCCTTGCCTTTAACCCAGGGACAGGAAAACAAGAATGATGCTTCATGCTTACCAAATGATTTATAAAAATTGCTGCATACCAAGATTATATATTCCCCATTCTGAAGGAGGAGTGGGCCTCCTTGAAATTGATTACATGTATACATCTGTAATCTTGGGACTCCACACATATCTGCTGACCTCGCAAGACCCAAACATAGTGAAAGTTTTGAAACATGAGAATAATGCTAAGATGACTTCTCTGCTTAATCTAACAGAATCATATCAGCATCAAGCAGGAATTGAAATCAAACCAGAAGTAGATAAAATCAGGCAGCAACTGAATGTGCCAAAAAACAAAAGAAAGAATATAAGGTGAAGGATGAGATGAGAAGGCAAGAAATGCAGAAAATGAATAAATATAGTTGCAAGTATAGAAAACTTCTGGAAGAACTTCATGTTGATCAGGATTGAATGCAGGAATGGCTATGGAGAGGCAAACTCAAACTAAAAGAAGAAAGATTAATATTGGCAGCCCAAGACGGTGGTCTACATACACACTGATTTACAAAGTCTACTGAACATGTGGGAGAAACAGACAAATGCAGGTTTTGTAAAACTGAATTGGAAACAGTCACACACCTCATTGCTGGTTGTGACATACTAATGGCAGAAGAACTGTATACTGAAAGGCATAATAATGTGGAAAGACTGTTGCATTGGGGATTGTGCAAATATTATGGTATTGAAGTGGCTGAAATAATTGAAAACGTGATCCAGAAAGCATCACAGAAAATGATGAAGTTTATATCACATGGGATCACCCATTACTAATAGTTCAAAAAAAAGATCCTAGGAAGCCAGATATAGTGGTCCATGAAAATAAAATAAAAGTAGCACTGATCATTGAAATTGCCAAACCCAGTGACTACAGTGCCTTGTGTACAGAGAGACACAAAGTCATAAAATATCAGGATCTACAGACAGAAATAAGAGCAATGTGGAAGAAAGATATCCAGACAGTTCTAATAGTAGTAGGAGCAATGGTTCTTATAAAAAAGAATCTAGAATCATATTTAGATATGTTAACAATACATGTAATGCCATATGAATTGCATAAAGAGTCATTATTGGGCACATCATGGGTGCTGTGAATAGCAATTTTGGCTGACATCAAATATTGAAGCAATAACATTTTCTTGGACTTTAATTGTACTTTGACTTAGGAATGGGGTCCATTCTTGCCATGGTATTAGAAACCTAAATGATATGCAGAAATTAAAGGGGAAAAAGTATAATACTCTGTTTTGCATGTACCTCACCAGACACATGCAGCAGCTTGAGAGACCACACAGGTTACTCACCAAAAAAACACAGTGCATACAAACCATGCCATAATGTACATGGAGAGAATGAAACCCATGTCACTGTAATCTGAATCATATATGATGAGGTTACCTATGCCTGGCCTCCATACCAGTCTCTGACCCTGCTCTAGTAGGAACAGTGCATGTCCACAAATCAGATATAGCTGATGACATCAGGAGTGTCTAGTGAAGAGAATTTGGCCATAACAGTGTCCTACATGCTAGTATCAAAGGCTCTCTGTCATGTCAAGCAAGTGCGCATGCACACACACACACACACACACACACACACACACACACACACACACACACACACACACACACACACACACACACACACACACACACACACACACACACACAAGTTGACTGTAGTAAGACTAGAACCCCTACTTAAGTACACATACTACAGAACCCAGTACTTTATGCAAGTTCCACGGCACAAGTCTGACTTTTACAAGACTGCAGGTCAACTTATAATGGATGATATCAATAGGGCATGTTGGAGAGAAGATCCTGGGAGGCCTGCATGAAATGGATGTGCAGGTATGTGCAAGTATCAAAATACTATCAATATTTTTTTCCATGGAATTGGAGCAGTAACTGTAGGACATGCACTTCTGCTTTTCTGGTTAGACACACACACACACACACACACACACACACACACACACACACACACACACACACACACACACACACACACAGCTGACTGCAGTGAGAACAGAATCCCTACCTATCTAAATACACTGAATACAGAACTCAGTATGTTATGCAAGTTCCATGGCACAAGTCTGACTTTTACAAGACTGCAGGTCAACTTAAAGTGGATGGCCACAGCAGGGCATGTTGGAGAGAAGATGTTCAGAGGCCTGGATGAAATAGATGTGTAGACATGTGCAAGTATCAAAATACTGTCAATCCATGGGATTGGAGCAGTAACTGCATGACACACACTTCTGGCCTTCTGGCTAGACACACGCACACACACACACACACACACACACACACACACACACACACACACACACACACACACACACACAGTTGACTGCAGTAAGAACAGAACCCTTACCATGGCACAAGTCTGACTTTTACAAGACTGCAGGTCAACTTATAGTGGATGACAACAGCAGGCCATGTTGGACAGAAGATGTTGGGAGGCCTGCATAGGTTCATAACTTTATAGATTTATAAGAGGTTACTAGCCTAATAGCCCTAGGGTGTTTATTAGCCTAGCCGTTTACCCATGAGCATAGTTAGATGGTCATTGTGGTGCAGTGGTTTGCATTGTTGCCTCACAGCAAGAGGTTCTCTGGTTCGATGCTTGACTGGAGTGCCTTCTGTTTGGAGTCTGAATGTCCTCGCTGCGTTCATGTGGGTTTTCTCTGGGTGCTCCAGTTTCCTTCTACATTACAAAGACATGCATCTGGAGTGTTTCTCCCTGGGCCTCCACTGAAAATTCGTTCATTCCAAGTCAGACTTTCACAGTAAACAAATGTTAAATAAATAAATAGGTGCCACCCCCAGAGATAAATTTGCAATCACCCATCCAGTTGTCAGGGTTCACTTGAATAGGGTTTAGAGGAGCACTGCTTCACATGCAGTGGAAGCCTATTACAGAGTAGTGGCAATTGCTGGGAGATATATCTGTCTCTCCTGCATGTTCTCTTTATGTCACAGGTTAGGTTGAGTTCCCTGCAGCAAGTTATTCTTGTCCCATTTGATTTGCAAATGTCCAGCATTTCCAGTATGGCAGGGTCTGAGACTGCTCTGTAGATGAGGCATAGGTTATAGCCTGCATGATACTGAGTACAGTGACCTTTTGGTCATTCCATGTATGTCATGTTTCAGGGGCCTGTCATTCTCCCGGTCACAAACCTCTGTGTTTTATCCAGTTGCTGCAGGTGTCTGGTGAGGTACAGACAGAAGGGATCATTGCACTCAGTTATTGCTCTGATAATGGTATAATACAGCACAGTTATGACCTCCCTGGTCTTGGATGTGATGGCCTTATTAAGAGGTGTGCAATGTAGAATGTGTGCCTCACCACTATAGAAACAGTGATTGAAGTGTAGATTACTATCAACATGTGTTCCTAAGTTTTGCAACACTGTGTTTGAGCTTATTTATATCATAATTAGCAGGGGTACTTCATTGCCAAAGGGGACAGTGAGACATGTTTTGCTTTAAGATGCAGTCTGTGAGTTTGGCACCAATCATTTGTGTCAGGCCCTTCTGTAATACGTTAACATAGTTGGGAGACTCTATACGACTGCATCCATTTGACAGTTATCTGGAAACTTGGTATGCCACAGGCCATCTACCTTTGCCTGAACTTCATAGAAATAGTTTCCAAACAGTTGAGGGCCAAACACAGATATTCCACTGGTAACTGGTCTAGTGGTGGAGGTGCAGTCCCCAGCTTTGACAGTGTGTGTTCTGTCAGTGAGCCAGTTGGCTATCCATCTAGTACTGCATGGATTAATCCTCAGATGGGAGATTTTCTCTATGAAACCTGAATAGGCAATAGTGTCAAAGGCCTTGGATATTTCAACATAGGTGGTATGTCCCGTTATCCCTCATCCAGGTCTTTGGGTCAGTATCAAAGAAGTCCACTGGGTTTACTAAGCAAGATCTACCCTTGACAAAACCAAAATAGGTCGGGTCAAGAATGTTGAGGGTCACCTGTGTCCCACGGATAAGGTCCATGATGACCCCTACCCTAGTCTTGCAGATAAGGATTTTTAGGTGTATGGGTCAATAGCTCTACTTCTGCATGTTAACAAATTTATGTGCATTGCATATCACACATTTGATATTAATTTCTGTAGTGTAGGTAATATATGTATGGAAAAAGTACTGAGACACCAGGGTTACAGTGCTTGGAGGAAGGCGGCACATGGCTGTATTGTAAATATGTGACATATTGTTAGATAGGGCCTTCAGTTTGTTATGTTTCCACATGTAATTTCAGGTCACAGACAGAAAGTGAACAATAAACAACAGTAATACATAATAATATTTACTTTTCCATAGCATGCCAAGGAGTGGGTTTGTGTGACAACTGGGAAATGTTTGCGCAAGCGAGATACACATTCCCAATACTTTTTCTGTTTCCATGTAATTAAGCAGTGCGCAAAAGTGAGCCACACTGCTAAAGTCTGAGAGTTAGTATTGAGTCTGTGAAACACACCTGCTGCTAAACTGATTCTGTGGTAGCAGTTGTAAATCTATTGACACATTCCTTTTTGAGTCTAGATGATACTGGCTTTGAATCCAGGTGTATCTAATACTTTTAAATACTCTTAACTAAACAGTGATAATGCAATGACATGAATCTTCAGAGTACATGTGCT
The DNA here is from genome assembly GCF_019279795.1 of Protopterus annectens. Taxonomy (NCBI): domain Eukaryota; kingdom Metazoa; phylum Chordata; order Ceratodontiformes; family Protopteridae; genus Protopterus; species Protopterus annectens. The sequence continues at coordinate 450,736,393 of NC_056741.1, read as the reverse complement.
GCTGTGTGACATAGTGCAGCAGTATTAAGTGGCATTGTGTAAAGGTAACCACAGCATTGTACCACTGCTCACTGTCACTTGGCATTTATGTGCGATGTGAAACTCCACTCGCACATAGAGGTCAAAAAGTGAAAGGATCCATTGCTTTTTCTACTACTTATGTTGTTTGTGTGTGATTCTATTTTTTTCACCTGATTATATGTGTTAAATGGGGTAGATAGAAAAGTGGTGAAATGGGGAGCAAGCAGGGGGAAGAACAAAGATAAAACAATACAGGTGGGAGGTAGGAAAGAACCATAACTATCAATTTCTTCAACAGAAAAAAATGATCATATGTGCAGAATACTACCTGAATTTTAACTGTCACCTCCACAGAGAGGGGTGACAACAACATAATCATGTCATATAGCCAACTGGAATGAATTAAGTGTGTCTAGAAGACACATGTGTGAAATGGAGAGCTATGTATGGGATGATTATTTTTTGTGGGTCAGGTGCCAGTTCTTTAATTCAGTAAAATAGGACTGCTGGGTAAGAATTATAGATATGTCTAGGTCAGGTAAGTTGGGTAGGTGAGGAAAAAAATGCAAACAAACTAGACAAAAAAGACAAGAGACAAGGACTGTGAAGTAGACAAAAGTTTGGGGGACACCATAATTGGAGTGAGGGAGGAGAAAACCCATGTTCATGTCTGTCAAGCTTGGAGACAGTGAGAATCGAGTCCTCACCCAATGGACTGTCATCACTGTCCCCTTACTCTACTGGTGGATGGAGTGCTTGACATCTTCTCCTCCTATGGACCATGAGGGAGAGCAGCCTCTCCATCCACCATAGGTGTACACCAGTGGTGTGGTGCATAACCCTACACACCAACCCTGGCATCTCCAGGCAGGTGATGAAATCACCATCTCTGTCACTGCTCCCAGAAGTTACCACTCGATCAACAGCTTCCAGGGCAATACTACCTGAGGGCACAGGTAGTGCAGGGGTAGCAAAAGCAGTGCTGCCAGGTTGGCTCCCAGACATGCTGGGCATTGCTGCTGGAGCCGATGGAGTTGCAGCAGGCTGATTCACTGGGGCTGACCTACTTCACTGTGCTGTGTAGCATTTAGTGATGGTACAAAGGATGACATGGAGACATTTTTATGACACAAAATAGAAAATAAAAAAAAAAGAGAGCTAAGGGATGGGGTGGGAGAAAAAAAGAGATACAATTAGTACCATCATATGTGACATACAATGCAGTAATACAATTATACAACTTTTTATCTAAAGTATTACATTTAAATATCCATCCTAACAGATACACACTATACTACAGATTGCTGAACGTAATCCTTGAAATGTGCATATATTGCATATATGCATGTTCCAGCAATACAGATTACAGTTTTCAGCAGGAGATTTGTGCCATTGGTATAGAGTTTTTAATTTAATGTAAATATTATTGAAGAAATAGCAATATTGTATAGTTGGGGATCATGGTATTTGAACCCACATCCTCTGACTGCAGTCTAATATTGGACTCCTACAACTGGTTTATGCTACATACTAATGCATGCATACTTGCTTTTACAGTTGGGATATGCATGCTCAATTTGATGCAACTCTATAAAAGACGAAAAAGCTATCTTTAACTTTTAAAGCTACAATAACACATCTTTTCTGCTGTCTACATACCACTTGCTTCCCTCAGTCTCTCTAATCAAGAAACATGTGCCTCCCGATTGAACTCATGTTCAGTGGGAGCTGGGAAAGAAAAGAAAAGAAAAGAAAAAGAAGGAATACATTGATCCAAGAAACCACACAATTGTAACAACCAATAAACACAGTGACAAGGCGCTAGGAAGCACCAGATTACAAAAGAGGTGACAAATTCCACAAACCCAAGAATTAAAGCACTGACGTTTGTTAGTGCTTTAAATTTTATCACCATGTTTTCATCCTGTACAAAAGGACTTCATCAGACAACAAAACAAACAAACATCCACTTCTTAAATACCCAATTTCCCCTTCCTAACTAATTAAATAATTGATATTTAGAACTTTAATTACACACTTACTCAAAATCATTAAAATAATTAAAACAAGTTAATTTATAGAAAAATAATGTGCAAAAATTAGTCATCCATAAAACTTATTAGTACAAATAAACCTATTATAGTTACAAACTTTTGCAAATATGCATTTATAAATAAGGTATTTAAATAAGCTTGCAGTGGTGCAGCAGTTAATGTTGTCACCACACAACAAAAGGTTCTCCGACTCTTGGCAGGGGTGCCTTCTGTGTGGAGTCTCCATGTCCTCTAGCATTCGTATAGGTTTTCTTTGGGTGCTCTGGTTTTCTCCCATATTCTAAAAACATGTGTCTGGGATGTTTCTCCCCGGGCCTCAACTGAAAATAGGCTCTGTCCTAGTCTGGCTTTCCTGGACAACAAATGTTAAATAAATAAAAATTGAAGGCTAAAAAAAGACCAAAAGGCTGACAAACATGCCCTCCACAGGGTGACTATCTTCATTACTTCCTCAGCCCTTCCCTCCCAGGGATGAAACTAAAAATTAATAAAAGTTTATAAGGAGGTATATATCAGAAAACTGAGAAGAAATCCACCTGGTTTTCAAATGGAGAAATCATTGTTTCTAATTTTTTTAGGGGGCTTGTTCAAGGAATTTAGAGCCTTGCAATCCTTAATTCAAAATGGGAGCCAGGGATATATTTTCATTTAAACCTGGTGGTCTATTGCTTCAAAAACCAACTGCAAAAAGACCTCTCTGTATTCTTAGTCTCCTATGGGTCCCCCCAGGATCCTGACTAAATTCCTCCACAACAAAGAAAGTAAATGAAGCTTGATTGCAAGTCAGAGTGTGCTTATAAAGTGCTTTATTCTCATCTTTTGTCTGTATCTCATATAGATGTTCATAAATTCTCTCTTTGAGTTTGCACACCATCCTTCCCACATAGAAAGCATCACATTTTTTGCACTGCACTAAATAAACTACCCTTATACTGTTACAATTAGAATAGGTAGTAGCCTTGATAACCCTCTCCCTTGCCAAGATGAATACTGAATCCCTATTTAATGTACAGGTGCATTGTGCACAAGCTCCACATTTGTACGTGCCAACTCTCCTTTTCCCACATCTTAAGAAGATTTTTTTTCTTCCAAAAGATCTTTAATATTACTCCCTTTCCTGTAAACAAATTTAAGTGGGTCCTTAAAAATATTATCCAAATCTGAAAAGCTGGCAAATCTACTCTAGTTCTTAATTATAACGTATTTAATAATATGATAATTGCTATTATAATTCATAATATATGTCCCCTTCTACTCATTGCCAACATCCTCATTAGTAGAGCTAAATTCAATGTGTATGTGCTCTGCACTGTGCCCCAGTTGTTCATCCCCTAAAATAAGTTTAACTCTGCCACTTCTTTCTTTCTTCACTTCTTTAACCAATTCCTCTATTAAATATACAGGGTACTTTCTATCCACAAACATCTTTGTTAGTTTATTAACTCATATGTAAAATCCTGTTCCTCAGAAGTCATTCTAGATGCCCATACAAAATGCCCTTTAATGATGCTTCTCTTTTGCTTAAAAGGGTGGACACTAGTGTAATACAAGTATGAGTTTGAAAACGTGTTATGATATATTGTAGATTTAAACCCTTGTAACTATCAATTTTATGGATAGTGACATCCAAGTAATTAATTTTATCTTTCGATATATGATGTATAAATCTCAGAAATGTTGTGGTATTATTAATATATTCTAGGAATTCCCTCAGTTTACTTTCTGGGCCTATCCAAAACCTGCATATGTTGTCCAGATATTTCTTATAAAGATTCCAATATTTGGAATACTTGGAATTAAAAATATATTTTTTCTCCCAAACAAATAATACTATACTGGCATATGTAGGGGCACAACATGCCCCCATTGCTATCCCACTTTCCCACTTAAAGAACTCAACTTCGAAGTACAGAAAATTATTACGCATTACTAATTCCATCAGCTCAACACACAGCCTTATCACTGTGTTTAAAGAAAAGAACAGAATAGCATTATGCATACCAGTCTTGCATATATTTAGCTTTCTAAGTCTTATAAGTCCTCTGTTACTCTCATACTTACACAGCTGTGGGGTGCTCACAGTCTCAAACTCTGCAACCAATGGTTGAGAGTATCCCTTTTACACCTGCATAGGTCATTAAAATGATCCATACATTACTCTCCAGTGCATGAGATACCAGTGGTACTGGATACAGCTTGGGCCAAACTATTCCATGCCTCAGACTTGTACTGGAAGCAAGAATAGTACTCTTGCAAAATCCTGCAAGATACTTTAGCAGTGAATATCCTGGACTCCTGGACACCCCACCACTGTGCCCTAAATTTGTCACTTTCCTTTTAATGCCAGCCATGTCTACCAGCCAAACTACATCGATGGAAACTGATGCTTTCCTGACAGTTCCAATTATCATGTTAACAGGTAGTGTGCAAACCTGAGCAATGATGCCAACTATGTTTGCACAATGTTAAGTGGAGCACAGCAGTGCCAAGCAGGAAAAAATTAAATAATTTAAATTGGATGGTTAATCTGACATTTGGCCCTTAGTTTGAGGGGTGTCTACTGATGTAGCCTGAAAATATATGTTGGAAATTGGAAGCTAACTGTTAGGTGAGTTAAGTTTGCAGACATGCACTGGGGGCATAAATGAAATGACCTGATACATTTTTTGCCTTTATACACTGAGGAAAATTGATTTTTACACTGTGGGATTCAAACCTAGGCATAAGGGGCAAAACATTTTCTTCTGCAGTGTTGATTTTTTTCTCTTTGCCACAGAAGAAGTGCTGCTCAGATATAGTCTGGAATCATACATAAATACAGATGACAGTTTGAGCTGTTAGACATATATGTCTGTGACCTGATAGGGTTATTAGATATAAATCATGTTGTGTATGTGTCTTATGTAATTGTGAAGCTCATGGAAGTTAAAATAGCAGAATTACACTTACAAAAATATAGTAGACAGTATACCCTCAGTCATACACCTGAAAACACAATAATAGAGTCTCATCCTTCATACATATAATTCATTTCAACTCCACTATCTAAAGTGTTAGAGTGAATATAATAGGAAGTGGAACAATAGTAAAAGTGTATGGAATATCCTGTATTAGAATCCAGCAGCATGTGTATGACAGCCCTGGGCTTACAGCTGTTTGCACAAGAATGTTGAAATAACACTCATCTATTTTTCAATTGATTGCTATAAACTGTACTGTGACAACAGTAAAAATAGGTTGCACACTCTGTACTAGAACCCAGGACCATCTGTACTCCAACCCTACACTTAAACCTGCTGCCACAAGACTAGTTACATGACATTTTCTAATTTCCTACTCATTCTTAATGTCTCTGTGTTAACCGCTACACAATGCCACTTTGAGGGTTAGAGCAGTGCCCAACAGAATTAATTGAATGCATCCAGTTTCAGTTATTGGCTATCTGCGTCCTATGTTCAGGTGTTGAGGAACCTCGCTAACCACTGCATAATGCCACTAAGTGCAGTTGCATGATGGAACACAGAAATTGCAACAATATATTGTTTTTGACCTTTGCCCTTTTACAGACATCCTGTTTGCAGGTGTTCTGCAGGTGTTTTATCTGCTTCCTGGGAGGGCCATTAGTCCAATTTGCACACTGCAGTGCTTCATGCAAATGAGATTAGCATAGCCAAACATGACATTCATTTCCCCATTTCCCGTGTTAATGCTAAGAGGTGCATCTTGCAAACACTGCCCCCCAAAAAAAGAAAAAGAAAGAAAAAAAGACAAAAAAGGGAAAGTAGGTGAAATGAGGAAAAGCAGTCTATGACATGCACACTACAAAATGTTAGTACACATGAAATATTTCTGCATAGGTCTGGATTTGAACTCTCAATCCAAAAAAACCTTCAGAACACAGTAAGGGTGCCTTGTCCCTTTTTACCACACAAACAGCTTTGCAGCAGGGATCCAAAACATAAATAAAAGGTAGCAATCTATGAAATAAACACTAGAAAGTGTCTGTTAGTACAGATGAAATATTTCTACATCGGTCTGGATTTGAACTCTAACTTCCAAGAATCTTCAGAGCACAGTAAAGGTACCATATCCCCTCTTTGCCACACAAACAGCTTTGCAGCAAGGAACTGAAATCATTCTGCATACAACCAACTGCAACATTATCTACAGTAATATGAAACCATATAAGTGTTATTTATACATTTACTATTTTTGGACGTAGTGTACTAAGTGATCACACAACCAGTTATGAGTATTGCATATAAATATACAGCTCTGTCTTACCTCTCTGTGTTTGTTGGTCATTCTATCTAATACATGCAGTCTGTAAGCCATTCTATATCAGTGTCCTTAAAATGTGTGAGGATATTAAATGGCAATAATATAATATGCAGCTGCCAACAAATGAAGGGAAGGTTGGATGTTAATGAGCAGAACCTGTGAATTGGTGCTGCTTACTTACATTTCTGACCTTGACAAAATTACATCTAACCCTTTGTAAGTCTAATTAGACATACCCAATGGATGTAGGGCACTCTGCATTGCTGTTGTGTTTCCTTCTCCCTACCAGTAATCATTCACAGCTTCAATCTATTAAAAACAAACAATGAGGGAGTGCCTGCACTATTTTTACATCTGCTGCATGGAGCCAAGTATTTGGGATTCAGCAATACTAATCATTTCACACCTCAATTGCATCTTCACTTTGCTGACAGCCCTGAATTTATACAATAAAAAGGCAACCATGAAGCTAAGGAAACTGAAGATGAGGAGACTTATTTATGTGGAGAACATAGAAAAGAGGCTATTAGTTTGGGTATATCTGCACAGAGGATAACTGAACTTGAGAAAGTATGCTTGTATTTTGTCAGTTACATACTGCATATGCTGAAATGTAATTATGAAAAATCTGTTTAATAGTTATATATATATATATATATATATATATATATATATACATATATATATATATATATATATATATATATATATATATATATATATATATATACAGATATATATATATATACATATATATATATATATATATATATATATATATATATATATATATATATATATATATATATATATATATATATAGATTAACTTTATAATCTTGAAATACTGAAACATAGAATTTCAGTATTTTGAGACCATAAAGTCAAATGTTCAGAGTAGAGAAAGTGCATAACCGTGAATCTGAATTCGTCGAATTTGAGGTTAAGGTTTAATGGTACATGACATGGAATGTGTTGTGTGGATGGTGTCAGGTTTAGTGTGTGGATTTAGATGTAATGTAAGGTAAGTGACTATTTTGTAAGGGTTTTGGGTAGGTGTGTGAGTGTATGTGAGTGTGTTTGGAAGTTTTACATGTGGGTTAGGGTAGGCAGGTAAAAGTATGAGTGTTTAAATGTTGAATGTGGTGGTGTTTGTATATATGTGATTGTGTGCGAGGGACTGTAGAATGTCTGGTTGTGAGTTTGCTGCCTTTTTCTGTTTGGTGCAATCTCAGAGTTTAAATATAAAAGTGGGGGGGGTGCAGCCCCCCATTTTATTTGTAGTGTAGGTTTGTTAGTTTGTGTTTTTATGTTTGTGTATGCATTTTTGTGTAGTGTGGGTAGTGTGGTGTATGTCTAGTGTGGTGTATGGTGTGTTTAAATTCGTGATTTTAACTTTCGCAGTTTTGGGGTTTTGGTGTTCTGCAGATTCGACTTTATAGTCTCGATATACTGAAATTCGATGTTTCAATATTTTGAGATTATAAAGTGAATCCATATATATATAT